>NC_088644.1:23502365-23537365 GCF_964019385.1 Sycon ciliatum
TTGCTGACTGCATGGGAGTAGCCATGTGCTGACTGGGAGTAGCCATGATGAGGTCCAGGCGCATGGTTGGCAAAATGTTTGCACTGCTTCATGAAGTCCGGTAACTGTCCATGCCAGAGATTGTTGTCTGCCTAAAGACATCACAAAATGACTCCTCGTTACAGGAAAGATGCTAGCATCTGCCATGCATATTTTAAGACCAGAATGCGCAAGTCAACACAGCGTCACTAGCATCATCCTAAGCTTGGAAAGCCAGGAGAGAAATTTCGTCATGGCGATCAGCTGCAGTCTAGGAGAGCAAAAGCCGGTGATGAATCCCATCATCTTACATGGACTGGTGCGGATGGAATTGCACCAGCCACCAGTGTTGTCTGCGACGCATCAAACGGTCTCTTGTAGAAACGACCTGCAACGGCACACGACAACAACGACGACGACGACGACGACGACAACAACAACAACAACAACAACAACAACAACAAATGGAAGTCAAGTGCACAAAACACAAGCACACACGCGTATGCTTAAATTGGTCATGTCCGATCGGTGACAGGAGCGCACAGCCTGGAAGCGAAAACCACATCATTGTGACGCTCCACTCGCCCCGTGCCATCTCCCTAGTCCGACATGCAGATACAACGACTCACCGATGGACACTAACCTACAGCCAATGTCATCCAGTTGCGCTTGGTGAAATACAGGGCGCCAGCTTTACGCTTTGGGTCTGATTTCACCGAGTGCAGTTGAACTGTCATGTTGGCATCACTGTCAAACTGTTCAGCATCAAGGTAGCGCAAAGCAGCAGCAGCAGCAGCACACACACACACACACACACACATACCCCAGACCTCAGACATGCCCATCGCGAAGCGATGATAGCGAACAGCTATGTTAGACATAGCAACTTGTGCTGGGATTACACCATTCTACAGCTTGCAAGGCTGATGAATTGACCGCCACTATTTTCTAGCTTGGTATCCACCACACAGCTGATTGAAGTGGCTTTTTCTGGCCAGTGAATCCCTATTTTTTATTTTTTTTTATTTTTTTCCATTTTTTTACACACACACGCCACACCACATACTCCGGCATACGTTGGTAACCACCCAGGAGAAGGAAAGAAGAGCTAGGAGAATGAGAAAGAGAAGAAAGACGTGTGCGACCATAATCGTCGGGAATCGAACCCGCAACCTATCGATTGGAAATCGCTGCACATACCACTGCACCATATGGGACACACACACACACACACACACACACACACACACACACACACACACACACACACACACACCACACACACACACACCACACACACACACACACACACACACACACACACCACACACACACACACACACACACACACACACACACACACACACACACACACACACACACACACACACACACACACAGACCAAAGGCGACTAACTCACCTGAGCAGGTGATGAATATGACTCCCCACGTGATGCCCCAGAACCATCCCATGAAAAAGAACAGGGCCGTGAGCACTTGACCACAGCCGAGCAGAAAGCACCAGCCAAAGACTTCACCCTTGGTTTGATGGACACGATACGGGTTACCGATGCAGGCCAAAAACAGTCCACCAAGAATAGTACCTGTAAGGGCGAGACACAGAAGGAAAGATGCAGGGGAACAGCGCAAGTTCACACGCTAAGATTGGAAGTTACTGAGAGAAGTGAAAGCTCAAAGTCTGAAGCAGACGCGTCGGGCACGCCACGACCACTACGGTATTGGCGATACCATTCTTTTCCTCAGGTACCCTGTGAATCAATAACATGCACTTGCACTGATCTGGGCTCAAAGTTTTTTTAAATTACCCCCCCCCCCTCCCCTCCCAACACACACGATGTTTTTTCGCTTGTGTCCGAAATCACGTGTTTACTTTACTTGCATTCACAAGTTTTGCCGGAATCCGTGTGACTACTTCGAGGCAGCCACAACATTGCGAACGTGGGTTCATTGTATGAACATACTTTGTGTGCGTCAAGCACGTTCGAGTATACATTATGTGTGTCCAAACTTCCCTAATACCGCCCGGCGTCCCTGTGAAAACCCCGTTGAATCATCTGGCAGCATCTACCAGATCTACAGAGCAAGTACAGTGAAACCTGTCTAAGACGACCACTCAAGGGACCTTCAAAACGTGGTGTCCAATACCAGGTGGTCTCCTTATTCAGGGACATTTGACTGGAAAATACTAGTACATAGCATCTCGTGGTGCTGGTTGCAGTGGTCTTCTGGGACAGGTGGTCGCCTTATCCGAGTGGTTGCCTTGACAGGTTCTACTGTACCATCATTCCTATCTACACCTTGCCGTGTGAATGAGTGGCTGACTCACCAATGCCACACGTGGCAATGTTGATGATCAAGACGAGAATAGCGAGCGGCATGGGCAGAGCGGGAACGTATTCAAACGTTCCCCAGCACGTCAGCGGGATGTTGGGATTCTGACCCCTTTGACGCTGATGCCGGTGCTGCTGCCCGGTGATCACCACTAGACGCGAGAGAACATACAAAAGAAGACAGTGATGCATGTGGGACAACAGGACATCATCAAGTGAGAAATTACCAAAAAAATCGCACGGGTTCGCGTACAGGGCAGGTCAAGCACCACCTTTCCGCTTTGGCGGGAAGCCACCACCCCATGACCAGGCATTAGATGCGGCTCCTAAACGGCGGTGGAGGATAGATCAGATCCACCAACCAGAGGCCAAAAGGCCGAAATTCCATTCGCCACATCCATGGAGAACTTACAGCTACGTGTATATCTACACGTACACTCGCCTGAGCATGCAGTGAAGCGCAGCTAGCCCACTCAATACCCCCCCCCCCCACACACACACACATACACCCACACATACACCCCGACTTTTTTTTTTTTTACTACACCCCGACTACAGTGCACATACACAGTTGCGCTAGGTGGAATCCGAACCAAAGTACAAAGCTGGTGCTCTGGACCAGCTACGATTACATCACTGTACCCGTATCTGTACTCGTGTACATCCAGCAACATTCAAACTATGCCAGGGTGGTAAGGGCCAGGGTGGTAAGGGCCAGGGTGGTAAGGGCCAGGGTGGTAAGGGTCAGGGTGGTAAGGGCCGTGCAGTGCACGTTCAGGGCACCCCATATGCACTTTAGCCTAGTTTAGGTGGTTCAACCAAGGGCAACTGTAGTAGTCTCATGTTAAATTTACAGGGCTGCTACTTTCTGATTATATCAATTATGCAGTAGTGCCAAAGTAGTGTGTGACCGCGGAAAAAAAATGATCGAAACTCAGCAGATTCTGCTCGAAAAGTGTTGAAATCCGTAAACAAAACATGCATGGAACGTGCCAGAAAACGTATCAAATTCTGTTGGATTTTCTGCCAGCGCTGTTCGCCAAGAGATAACCTGCATTGACTTCATTCTCCTGATGAAAGAAGAACTGATTATGGTTTTTCTGTAGAGGTGTATCACACCATGACCCAGTTCCCGTGTGCACGTACGGTCTGTTCTTAAATGTGCATGTGCATGGCTGTGCTTCGAAGTATGCACTCTATCTTACTCATCCGTGTACATGTGGATATAAAGCCCCCCCCCCCCCCTCTGACACTGGTCCCTGACGGACTACACTACCCCTACCTGTTTTCACGATGACAGCGTGAACAAGGCCAGGACGCACCGTACGGGAAACAGTGCTCCTAGATCCTGACTACAACCATAAACCGGTTCACTACCTACCTGTCGTGGCGGTAGTCGTTGCTGCTGGTCCTGGATAGGCCTGTCCGCCCACACTGGCCACAGGCATCGCAACGGGGTAGGCCTGTGCAGACATGGGGTAAGGCTGCTGCTGCTGAGGTGGGGGACCCTGGTTTTGAAACTGCTGCTGAGGTGGTGGACCCTGGTGGCCATGAAACTGCTCCTGAGGTGGCGGGCCCTGGTTTTGAAACTGCTGCTGAGGTGGCGGACCCTGGTGGCCATGAAACTGCTGCTGAGGTGGTGGACCCTGACCATGAAACTGCTGCTGAGGTGAAGGTCCCTGGTGAAACTGCTGTTGGTTGATAGCGGCCAAGGATGAGTCCTGGAGGGGTTGTTTCTCAGGGTACATGGCATCATACGGTGGGGGTTCGTCCATGTTGAATGCCATGGTACACAACACGAACGGAGGATCTTCGAAAAGCGAAAATTGATGTTACGGAAGTTCACAAGAGAGATTGGAAGTGTGTCGCAACTCTTTACAGAGGTTCACTTATCTGCCGAGCAAGTCTGGAAATCCCGGCACGCCTGGTAAAACACGGCACGTTGTGAGTCAGTCCGCAGCTCACAGTTGATACCAAAAGCCCTAACCTCAATGTGTCAAGGTTCGTCTCGTCCGTTCATTGACTTTTCAGCTAGCTTTGAAGTGAATCTACACGATACTGACTCTGTGACATGCAGGTTCAGCACATTTTCGGAACACACTGAGTCTGTTTCCAAAACAAAGACGTCATTATGAGCATGCATGACGTAAGGACAATAATTATTATGACCTTGCACTTTGCAGCTTGGACCATGCATGGTCCCGGGTAGATCTACGGGTCCTGAACTCCTACCTCAGTACCTGTGATCTGGTGATAGTGCATGCGCTTGAGCTACAGTGACACAGGTACTAGGTGTGTACAAGAGCAGCAGAGCACATACCGGTGTAACGAACTGAAATCTGTCCCCGGGGAAAATTGCAATTCCGCGGCCGCGTTTTTTTCCGCGTTTTTTGCGATTTTTTAAAAGACCGAGTTTTCCGCGATTTTCCCGCGTTTTTTGAACTTTTTTGTTACACTACACGTACACCTTGTACACACAGTGCACTGTTCGCTCAGCAACGTCTCATCGTGGCGGCTTTTTACTCAAATATGACGAGTGCTTACACCAGAGACTTGTAACTGATTGATTTCACTACATACTCACTGAAAATTGCCGCACATCAATATTGTTCACCGCATATTTACCGCATATTTACCGCAAATTCACCGCAAATTATGCCATATTATGCCGCGTTTTTCCCCGCGTTTTTTGCGATTTTTTTCCGCAATTTTCCCCGGGGACAGTGAAATAATAAAAACCAAACCAAACCAAGCCAAACTTGTTCAGATTAGTCACTTAGTGATCTCCACATGATGTACGTTTTTGTTTCGCTCTGTAAAGAGCACTTAGGGTTCCCTGTAACAAGACGGCAACGTCTGTAGTAGGCCTTGACAGATTATGCTAATATTTTCGTGAAATTATGCTTTTCGCATTGCTGAAAATATTGCAGAATTATGCTATTTTTATGCTAAAAGTTATCATATTATGCCCCATTATGCTCACATATGTTGCTAATGTATAATGGTTCTGTGCAAAATAACAGGGGAATATTTTTGTAGAGGGCGTTGTACTGTAGCAGCAAAAGTTCAACGGGGTCAACGCACCGTCTGACCTAGCTACGACCGTCACTGATTGTAGTGGACTGGACATGTTCTCAAGGGAGTCGTAAACCTACGACTTCCTGGTGCATCTACATGTACATGTACTTGTACTTGTAGACTCACATGTCATGTACAACTGTATGGAATTTGATGCGAACAGGCTGATTATTCCAATTTTATGCGATTCGTATGCAATTTGCCTCGAATTATGCGATCATTCGATTTTGGTAGGAATTATGCGAAAAATTATGCTAGCATAATCTGTCAAGGCCTAGTCTGTAGGGCCTTCCCTATCAAAATAATAAATTCTACTACTACTACTACTACTACTACCCTGTCACTCATGTGGCTTTGAAGTCGGCAACGTCTGTAGGGCCTTCCCTATCAAAATAATAAATTCTACTACTACTACTACTACTACTACTACTACTACTAACGGTTTGGACAGTTCACGGAGAAATTTGGCCACCTGCCTACTACTACTAGTCTGGCTTTTTGCATTCCCGAGAGTAGTAAAATCACTACCCGGTATACAAATGTACCAGGGAGTGTACAATTGCCGCCGGTACTGTTGTACCCAATCATAGGTACCATGTCACGCATTAAAGCCGGGCTTATTCCTGTAGAAGCCGAAGTAAGGGCTAGTCTTCTATTCACAGCAGGCTTCTACTGTAAAAGCAGAAATTTTCGGCGGTGTAATCTTTTCGGTATTCTCCGGCCAAATTCGGCGGTTCGGTAGAGGGAAATTTTCGGTAAAACCCGTTTTCCAGGTTAGTGTACCGGTACTAGTACATGTACTACCATGTACAAGTATACAGTATCGGTTGTACCGAAATGTTCGGTGCGTTTTATTTTCGGTAAAAATTGTTGGCACCGAAGTTACCGAAAATAAAACACCACCGAAAATGTCTGCTTTTACAGTATTCAAACCAGGTATTTCTATGTGTGTCAACACTAAAACCAGGCTTATGTGCTGACAGAGTATCTTGAAAAGCAGGCTTGTATTCAAAACAGGCTTCTATTCGAGATAGGCTTCAATACAAGACACTACAGGTATCTGAGTATCTTGGTAGGAATTATTTCAAGGAAGTAAAGTTAGTTACATCAACCATGCACCACACCATACACCACATCATACACATGGGACTACGCTCTCTGGCCATTCCGTCGACTACACATTAGGGAGGTTTAGTCCCACGTAATCCGTGGGTACTTTACGTGGGTGTACCACGTGATACTCAGTGACCCACGTACAGACGTTTTCTGTTTCACGACTTACCGTGTATGGAGGCTCACCCACGTTCCGCCAGAACGTGGGTGAAAATCAGAATGGAGCGCATTGTGCGAGCTGTGAGGGTGCTCAGCTGAAGAAGTTTCCGAAGTACGAAATCAAAATATTCGATGAGCTTCTTAGGCCGGGGTAGCTTCGTCTTTGACCAGGTTTTGGCCTTTACTGGCTTTAGCTTCATGCTTTTGTTTGTTCCGTGTGACTAAACACAACATTGCAACGTGGGTGCCCTTCATCCACTTTACGTGGATCACCCACGTACGCGTTTCCGTTACGTGGGAACTAAACCTCCCTATTGCCACAGGCTCACAGCACGCCATCAGCAAAAGCGTTCCGGCAGGGCCGGAGGAAGGAGTCCGGGAGTGGTCCGGCCAAGCTTTGAGGGGGGGGGGGTCCGGGGGACCTCCCCCGGGAGAAATATTTAAAATTTACGAGAAATAGAGCGAATTTGGGCATCTCTATAAAGGCTCCAGAAAATGCAGAAAATTATTGTAAAAGAACACAAACACAACTTTTTTTTAACCGTATCAGGAGGTATATTATGCTCCGCATGCCGCGAAAAAGAGCCCGTTACCTGGACCCCTACTCGCGCGGGTAGAGCGAAACTGAGCACCCTGGGATGCGAGCAGCTTTTTAGTACTCCCGGGTCCAAAATCTCACCACCAGGCCGGGATGATCAAAACGTCTGCCGGGTCTGCAGCCTACAAACGTGGATCTGCCGACACTGTGCTGTCGACGACATGTCCGGCAAGGCACCTCCTTGCGTGAAAGCAAGGAACGCTTTTTTTTTAGAAAGGAAGCTTCTTCTCCAAAATTTAAAATTTTTGAAAATTATTCCTTCTGAAAATATCATCGCGTTCTTGACCTCGAAGCTGACTGCTGAATGCGATTAGGAAAGAAGATTCCTGAAGATACACCAGACTGATTCTGGCAAGCCGTCTGTCGTCTAGATATGCAGTTGTTCGTCATGCATGGTCAGCAATCTTCCTCGTTCGTCCTTTCGTTTTCCTGACCACGATGATGACAAGCAGCTCTCATGCTCAGGTTAGTGCTGTACTTGTATGTCTGGGCACACAACACATCTGAGATTCACCCACTGACGTTATCGAACTGAAGAATGCAGCAAGGGTTCCTCGGATTCTCTTGATTTCGGAACAAATTTCCTTCACTTTCACCCTCTCAGTCTCTTCCCCATGCCCTCCATGCATGCACAATCGAGTTTGCATTTCAAATGTTGTTTTTACTTTGGCAGTGCGTTCGATAACGTTAGGACAGTCTAAGTTAGGTGTTCTTCTCTTCAGGCTTATTGGACGTGTACAAATTCTAAAAAAATAGCTTCCATATGCTAAACGCAGATCCCTGTGAATACGGTTCTGCTGGGCAATGATGTTTACACCAATCTACACTCTATGCTGTCACAGCATCCACAACTGATCCTCTCTCTCTGAATTAACTATTTGATAAAGCCAATCTTTAAATCGCTGTTGCATAGGATCTCGGGTGGGAAGAAGCGATGAATCGATACATGGCATTGTGAAGAAAAGAAGAACAAATTCACATTGCACGTGAGACTCGGTTAGAAAGACTGAGTTTCTGCATTCATAAGAATGTCACACCCCGGGGATCATGATAAAGAAAACATATGTCGTGAAAATGACTGAAAGAACCAAAGAAGCATTTGATCTTCCAGCCAGCTTAGCCTGGTACTACCATACTAGCAGTGCTACCAAGTACCAGCCCTCCATATTTTCTGTATTTGTACGGAAAATCACTCCTTGTGCGCACTACAGAAATTGAGCAAATGGTATAGAAAATCGGAGAGGATCAATCAGCTGTGTAGAAGCATTGCAAGTGTAAGCTGAGTGATGAATAGTCTTGTACCAAAGCGAGTGCATGCCGTACCACAACAACATGTACATGTAGCACAAAAATAATAATGTCGTGAGTGCAAGTCACACATGTTTTACACTACCAAATGCAGCCACCGACATGCATGTGCGTGTCAAAAAACATTACAGTGCAAGTATGCATGCAATGTACACGGCAGTACGCAAAACACTGCAAGATACGGAAAATCAGAAGTCTGAGTACGCAAAACAGACTCAATTGGTGGGCAGCTCTGTACTGGCCTGTACGGAGGGAGTGAATCTCAATGTGTGCAATGCACGCACTTTGGCCGACAGTGAAAACTACTTGTATGCAAGTCGTGTTGGTTTGCAGGATGAATGTGAGTCCTTTTAGACAAGCGCCTTAGTGGAGTAGCCCACCGAAAGAAGAGTACTTGACACCGCGAAGTGGAGTCTGCGCATACAACAGTGAGGGGGTAAAATTAGCTATGACTGATTCTGCATGTGTTCTGCATGTGTGTCACATTACACTAGCAGATAGGCACACCTGTTGTTCCAAAAAGATGCTTATGTCAGTGTCTGAATATGTCGTGTACCAGGTAATATTGTTGCCAGGATCTCACGGTGAGAGTCAGACTTGAATATGGTATCAATAGATTATCAATATCATACATCACCATGTACCACCCAAAGTATAATAGCCGAAGGACCCGTTTGTGTGGTGGTGTATGATTTCGTGAGCAAGATGAAGTGGCTACAGATGTGTCTTATATAACACCCTAAGAAAAGATCATCAATTCTGGGGAAAGTGATTCTGGTAGCATGTTGTATCCAGTGTGGCATGACAAAGACTCCCTCGATTTAGCCTGTGGAGAATCCGTAAATACATAAATACAATACATACAGGCATCGCAACCTTCGGATTATATGCTCTTTTGCTTGCCTCCTGGAATGTGGTTGTACCTTGGTTCACTGTATTAGAATAATAGTAGACTTTGTTTTTCGAATTCGTTTCTATAACATTAGGTTTCTTTCTGTTGCTGCTATGTCTTTTCATGTGTTTTACAGGATTGCCATCTGTTGATGAATACCACTCTGAGGCACTCTCACGAGCGAAGGTGTTTGAGAATCCATGTCGGAATGATGGTCATGTTGGCCTAAAGGTGCATTACATTGCCGATACTCGCCACCTCCACCCTGGAACATGTTCAATTTCTGTTTCTCGTATGGAAGGACCGAACAGGTTGTTTTCCTGTCTCAGTGGACCACTCAAGACTGAACAGCACTGATGGAAGAAGATTTGCCGTGAATCTCGTTCACATAATCAGCCTGTTTAATTGCTGTACTGAGGTGACTGCTTCATAACAATGACCATGCAGCATTAATTTTGGATAGTATTGCAGTGCCCCTAAAATTGGAGAATATCGAATTTCTCTGATAGCATTGTGATTCATTTGTGAATAAACATCACTACTCTTTTTGAGTAGCATAGCAATGACAGAGTTGGTTTAATGTATGACAAAATGGAGCCGCTTTTTAACTTAAACCTGTACTATAATCAGTACCGCCGGAAGCAGTTTTTGATTGGTCCGGTAGTTTCATGGCGGGTACACACGTCCTCCACGGTAGGAAACGTTTGTTGGTGGCCAACAAGTTGGTCTGGTGATAACCTGACCAACCAGACCGGCGGGCCTGATAATTGTGGGGCTCATGAGCAGCTCAAGTACTTAGTATGGTTTTGGACATGTCCCCAGTTAACCAATGAGAATAACCGGAAAACAAGGGGGGCTTTAGATACCGGGCTGACTTAACAAGAAGCAGGATAAGCGCGTTACGGGTTGAGCTTGTCGAAAACCAATTGTACTTCATTATGTGTGAAGGGGTTTTATGAAGAAATATTTCACAATCGATTACTCTCAGCCCACATAAGTACAATGTAGGCCAATCAGTAGTATAGATACATAGAGCACACTCTACATCATACATAGTCGGCACCAAATCTATGTTGTCGATGTACTTTGCAATGATGACATGATGGCAAGCGTGCTTGATTCATCATAATATTGCCTTGTACTTGGTTGGAAGTTAGTTGTAAGTTCAGTGGTCGAGGTAAGCAGAGCTGCTCCAGCTTTCAGAATCCTGCATGAAAAAGGCAGAAAGCAAATGTAGGTATAATAGTAGCAAGCTGATGTAAAGAGCCTGTCTTTCAATGCAATAATTCTATCCACTGCATGGACAGACCTGGTGCTTCATTCACCTCTGTTTCTTGCTTTCTCAGAAAACCTACTTCCTCCTTCAGCCATCTAGCTCATGATATACATTAATTTTTCATTAATTTTTCTTTATGCCTTTTCAGCCGTGGTCGACTTTCGCCCCTCCTGTTTGATTGGCAATTGCAGTCAACCTGGGGAATACTGACCCTCGATTGTGAATGAGAAAAGTGTCGCTATTCGCATTGTTGTTACTCGTGAGGTTGGAAGTATGCAATCAAATGTTCACTAGATCTGAAAATTGTGTCGTTATTTGCGAGTTGTTTTGTAAACCCGAGGTAGATTATTCACAAGGTTGATTGTACATGCTATGGGATGTACAATAACTAACCAAACAATAATGGTGTAACAATGATTTGAGGCCATATCCAATTGGATGAACCTAGAGTGCATGATCCATTCCAGAAAGGCGACTTCAGTGAGTCTTGAATTGTCAGCAGCATCATACTTCCATCGAGCTTTTTTTCTTTTTCGAAACGACCCTCTCTTTTCAATTCGAACGAAGGTCAACATACGATTATGGCAGGCATGCACGCACTGATCTTCACTGTATACATGTGCATGTATACTGTACTGTAGTCTGTGCAGTCAACTAGTCGTGTTCCACTTGGCTTATGGTAAGTATCACTACAAGTGCATAGTAGCCCCCCCCCCCCCCCCACCCCGGGGAGTGCGCGTGAACGGCAACTGTGAACTGGTAAAAGAATTATTCGACACCTTCGTTCGTTTCGATGGAGAAGGTTCATCTGGCAAATTGAGGCCTTCGTTTCACTCCTTGCCCCAGGAGCGAAATTTTCACTCCTTGGCTGCCTGTTTGAGCCGTCCTTGTGGAAGGGTTGATTTATGCATGCCCGCATATACATGTAGACCTTATTCAATAAACGTCACAATCACGTGAACCAGGGTCCCGGGAACCAGGGAGCGGCAAGAGACCTGCACTCAGTGCACAGTGGACTCGGCGTGGGAACATAGGAGTAGAAAAATACCGGTATTTTACTACTCCCTTGTACGAACTGGGCCTTTCTTGCCACTCGTTTCACGTACGCGTGCCCCAGCTTACAACAAATCCCTGGAGGTGAGTCCAAAAATCACGTTAGCGAATAAGGTCTATAGAAACACAGATCACGTAGAACTACCCCATCCGGGGTCACAACTCACAACGTTTTGGGTACTTAGGTCTCATGTCGTCTCCCCAGGTGCTATGAATCCCTGATGCACATGTATCTACATATACAATGTAACCGTAACTCTACCAATATTGCGGACGATGACCCCCCCCCCCCCCGGCAAACAGAAAGTCGCTATGTCCTGGCCGAGTTTATCTTTTAATTAAATGGTTTTCTCGGTTGGGATTTCATACCTGACAACCATCCCGATTTGGCCGGGACCGTCCCGATATCGAGGGCGGTAATAGGCACCCAAAAGTGCACTAGTTCCATGCCTCACCGCGAGCTTCTTTTGTATACATTTTCATGCCTAGGTATGTCATTGGATCTCAGGTTTGCAAAGGTTGGCAGGTATGGGATTTGTAGAGTGACCAGTTTTGACTATTGCCACCTGCTGTGCAGAAGTGTCATTCCTACATCCTGGCTGCAAACGTACCCCCCCCCCCCCCCCCCACACACACACCACCACCAACAATGTTCGATCCTATTTACAGGACCTCACTCTATATGAAAGTGTAGCAGAGGCACTGCCAAAGTATAAAAAACAGCAATTGAAATGCAAGCTGCATTGTGCATGCATGGAGGGCATGGGGAAGAGACTGAGAGGGTGAAAGTGAAGGAAATTTGTTCCGAAATCAAGAGAATCTTAGGAACCCTTGCTGCATTCTTCAGTTCGATAACGTCAGTGGGTGAATCTCAGATGTGTTGTGTGCCCAGACATACAAGTACAGCACTAACCTGAGCATGAGAGCTGCTTGTCATCATCGTGGTCAGGAAAACGAAAGGACGAACGAGGAAGATTGCTGACCATGCATGACGAACAACTGCATATCTAGACGACAGACGGCTTGCCAGAATCAGTCTGGTGTATCTTCAGGAATCTTCTTTCCTAATTGCATTCAGCAGTCAGCTTCGAGATCAAGAACGCGATGATATTTTCAGAAGGAATAATTTTCAAAAATTTTAAATTTTGGAGAAGAAGCTTCCTTTCTAAAAAAAAAGCGTTCCTTGCTTTCACGCAAGGAGGTGCCTTGCCGGACATGTCGTCGACAGCACAGTGTCGGCAGATCCACGTTTGTAGGCTGCAGACCCGGCAGACGTTTTGATCATCCCGGCCTGGTGGTGAGATTTTGGACCCGGGAGTACTAAAAAGCTGCTCGCATCCCAGGGTGCTCAGTTTCGCTCTACCCGCGCGAGTAGGGGTCCAGGTAACGGGCTCTCTTTCGCGGCCTGCCGAGCATAATATACCTCGTATCAGCCATACAGTGCCGGTGTAAACGCGAAAACGGTTCCTCCGCGAAAATGGTTCCAGGCATACACCGGTTACCCCCTGGAACCGTTTTCGCTAGCGAAAACAGTTCCGCCGCGAAAACGCCGCGAAAACGGTTCTTCCACACATTTCCTGCATCTATGGCCCTCTTGGAACCGTTTTCGCGGATGGGGCCTCACCGCGAAAACGGTTCCTCCGCGAAAACGGTTCCACACATTTCCTGCATCTCTATGGACCGTTTTCGCGGATCGACATGCATCCGCGAAATCAGTTCCCAATCATGAGTTGTGCTTTCGGTTTTTTTTCTTCAAAACGTCCTGAAGATGTCTTCTCTTGGTGGTAATCGGGCGTGTTACGACGAAGTCTTGCAAGCGTTGCTTGCAAACGCCTGCCTCGTTTCCTGCGGACGCGAAGAGGCGTAGAGCAATAAAACCAAGAGTAGATAAACAAGAGTGTGCAACTCCGGATCTCTCCTGCACAATCTGCAGATACTCCCGCCCACGGCGGAATTTTTTGTTGACGTCACCTTTTTTCAGAGAAACGCGGACTTTGCCGCAGAGCAGTGTGAGAGCACGTGCTGGGCACAGACCTTGTAGTGTAAAGCCCGGCCAAGTGCACGAGGGAAACCTCTCCAAAAGGCTCGCAGCGCGTGCGTCGTCGAAAAGATTACGTCAACAAAAAATTCCGCCGTGGGCCAACCAATCCGCGAGTTGCACACTCTTGTTTATCTACTCTTGATAAAACGCTTTGCAGTCAACTAACGTTGTTACTTCGTCTTGGATCGTGGGGTCCTTTTTCGCCAAACAGATGAAGGCCTACCACAATTGATCACAGACGACGGCCAACAAAAGGAGATCTTGCATCCATGCCACTCGCATGATATGTCTGGTCACCTTGGCCGTGATAAGAGAGGAGGAAGGTCTGTGAGAGGTGAGTAACTAATATTACTTGGATTTATTTATTTTCAGTCTCAAATCAGTGAAAGTCGAGAGGATGGTAGTGTGTGGTGTAAGTAAGGGAGTTATAGTGCACCACATTTAATTATTATTACTTTCAACCGTCTTCATGAAGGCCCACACACAAAACTGACCACAACTGACAAGGCTTCTGTTGGCATATCAGTACAGTAATTGACCCGGATTAACTCACTTCATTTACATGTAAGCAAGAGTACATAACCCCCCAGAGTGTGCAACGCCTGATCCAGCTCTGCATAGGGTCTTGGTCAAGCGGAATCGGATCTTTGCGTCATAATACCGTACACATCTGAGGGGAACCCGGGGAGTCGCGGGTACTATTGGATCAAAAACAATGGTGCCCTGCCTCGGGACCGGCCTTGCGCTGGTGTGAAGTGTACGCATGACATCAGAAGATCCGATTCCGCTCGACCAAGACCCTACACAGAGCTGGATCGGCGTTGCACACTCTGGGGGGGGTTATGTACTCTTGATGTAAGCACGCACCTAATTTTCCACCATACATGACTGTACAGACTTTCAACCCGGGTTGAAAATTCTCATGTTAACACAGCCTAAGGCCCGGGTTCCACTGCGGCTCCGCTGCTCCGCGGTACATGCAGCGGAGCAGCGCGGTTCCACTGACACTTGCCATTCGCGGTACCGCGGTCGTGATCCACACTTTTTGATGACGTTTCATTTGCCTGCAAGTGCAGTGCTTGAACAAAGGAAAATTCAAAATTTAACATTTCCTGGCATTTTCAGGAGGTCACTATGGATACATTGACGGTAGCAAAGTTTGTCCAGCGCTGTGTGAACTGCATCACGGTTTGCCAGTGTTATCTTGCTGCAGAGTGTTGGAGTGTTTTGAGTCTGCCTTGTTCGTTCTGCTGTTATGTCACGCAAGTACTGTTCTCTATCTGACCTTTTTTTGCAAATTATCTGAATGTGCCCAATGCGTTCCACTTGTTGTGTAGCTTTCGACTTCGTAGTTTTCGGCTGTAGTTTATTAGTAGAATAGTGGTGCATACATGTATTTGCTGGTATTACAGTCTTGTACAATCATGTATGTCCGCGGCTTTTAACACTCAGTAAGTCTACGTCAACTATCTGTACAATGTCATGACTGTATACATGTATCATTATTACAGTACAGTATACTCACTCAGCGTTATTTGCAATAATAATAATAATTTGCAAGAAAGGGTTTGCTCCCCACACTGGAGCTCACGCTATTCCGCCGACTTTACTTGACACTTGACTGACTCACGACTGCCATCCAGAGCACACGATAAGTCCATCCGTTCTCACCGTCCAGGAGCGACACTGACTCACGCTGCCATCTGGTGTTCACGAGGTGTTTGTGGCGCTGGAAACGGAGCGTCTCTGTAACTTTGCATCCCTGGTGATGTTTGTGCCTGGAGAGCACTATATAAGTGGTCCTCTTCAGGCACAATCTTCCTCAGCCTACTCAAGCTCAACTGATGAGGGTTGAATTCCCCGAAACACTGTGTATTGAGCAGGGAGTGGTGTTTTCTTGCAGGTTTGCCGAGTCGAAGGTTCGATGGACTTCTCGTGTGCTCTGGTGTCAAGTAAAGTCGGCGGAATAGCGCGAGCTTCAGTGTGGGGAGCAAACCCTTTCTTACAAATCATCGCCGAAGTCGCAACCACTACTTCGTAATAATAATAATATTAATAATAACTCCAACGAGTTAACGAGGAGAAATCTGTCGTTAAAATAGAAATCGTTATACAGAAATCGATACATAATATACTGTCCTATTGAGTGTTGAGAATAAGTGAGAATCGTTACCTTTGGTACACGTAGACCAGTATTTTTTTGGGAAATCGTTATATACCGTATATTCTCTATTATAAGCACAGGTCTCCATTACTAGCACAGTCTCTAATACTAGCACACTGTGAGCACCTTTCGAAACATTATAAGCACAGTCTCTATTACTAGCACGGTCTTGGTGGAAATCAATGCTGCATGCATGATATCCAGCATGTATTTCTTCTTGCTCTCTATGGATGTATTGGTTGAAAAAATATAAGCACGGTCTCCAATATAAGCGCGGTCTCCAATATAAGCACGGGGTAGAGGGGTGTTGAAAAAATATAAGCACGGCGCTTATAATAGAGAATATACGGTATGCGCCTCGTTAGAAGAATGGCTTTTACAGTAGTCTTTGTAGCATGCCCAAAAGTAGTTTGTTGTTTGTGTTTCCCTTTAGCCGACTTGTCCTTCCTCCGATGTGGATGGTGTGGTACATGTAGTTTCGGCAGACTCCGTTCAGCAAGGTGCGGAAGAAGCGTGTAAGTTGACCTTGCCCAGTGGGTATTTTATGCACTTTTCATGAGTGCGTCGTGAGCTTTCAACCTAATCTTTGTAACATGCCCAAAAAGTAGTTTGTTTGTTTGTGTTTTCCTTTAGCCTACTTGTCCTTCCTCCAATGTGGATTGCATGGTAACTGGTGCGAAAAAATGGGTACAATTGGTGGGTACCTCCTCGTGGTTGTACCTGGTAACCATTGTAGCACGCCATAGAAGTCTTGAATGCATCTATCGTGTGTTACATTGGGCTAAATCCCACCACTTTCTTAGGCTTTCACTTTCAGACAGTGATGTGTATTTAGGACCTAGCATTTGCTTTGTTCATATTGTAGTTATATGATTCTTAGGTATGTGTATGGGATTGAGGCCTTTGGCCTCTGGCTGGTGGATCAGATCTATCCTCCCCACCGTTTAGTAGCCGCATCTGACGCCTGATCATGGGGTGGTGGCGTCCCACGGAAGAGGAAAGGTGGTTCTTGACCAGGGAGTTGTACGACTCCTTGTTCTTGACCTGCCCGGTACGCGAACCCGTCGGATTTTTTATTTATTTTTTATTAGGTATGTGTATGATGTGCTTCTGTGTCTTCTGACTGTAACTTTATTTTAACTCTGAAAGAGCAGATTTGATCCTTTATGACTCCTTCATTTTCGACACATTCTCTACTACTGTAGTAGCTATTAGCAAGCATTACAATTACAATAATTCTCAATCAAATTTTCGGCCAGGAGCCATCATCAGGATTGAGGAGAAAAAACAAGTAAAGTTGACCTATAACAGGCAGCACAAAGTGGAACGAAACTACACCATACGTGATAAAATTGCACCATCCTTTCGGCACAGCCACACACACATACCCATGCACATGCCAAAACACTGAGACACCCACTCGCACCAACACTCACTCACACAAGCTCACACTCCAAATCACACCCAAACACGTGTAACTAAAGACGCACACAAAAAATACCAATGTGCCTGAAAACAAGGTGTGAATAGTGGTGGGACTATGACAAAAGAAAAGGAGATGAGATTCCGTCGCCAAACTGCACTTACACTACAACATTGTGCTGAACTACCGGTATATAACAATGGCGTGAACAAGCACACATGACAACAGGACAGGACAGTGGCAACAGAAACAATCATCATCATCCAATTTTTCACATTGTCAATTGTCAAGCAACACCCAGCCACGATCACGGTTCACCTTAGGATGGTGTCTGGAGATGTGGATTGCCTCCCTTATCCGGCGGTTCACGTATGACGTATGACACTTCCGTTGCGAGTGTGGATGGTGATGTGAAGGGAATGAATGGCGCTGTGGATGGATGTTGTAGTGGTTGGTGCATTGCGCAGTGCTCTCCCCAGGGCTTCTGCGGTGCACAGGCTCTCGCTTCTCGGTATGTTCCTGGACTCGCTCCCTGACACACTCCGTCTCTCCCACATACTCCTCTCCACACAGTAATTCTTGTGTCGGGATAAGTCATCCGGACAGCGAAAGTCACAGCCGCAGACACACACCCTCACCCACACACAAAGCAGGTAGCGTGATTACAAAGCTATGCATGTGTTGCCGACAAAGTTACGAAGGTAGAACTTGTTCTCATGACGACACTTGGACACCAACTCTCACCTCTTGTAGAGGGAGCGGGTCCCAGGCAATCTCTAGCTTTCTGGCCAGACACAGACACAGCCAAGATGTTCAGAGTATGGTGCAGCTCCACTAGCTCCACTAAGTTCTTCACGTAGGTGTACAACATACATGACTTGAGGAGTTCTTCACGTAGGTGTACTGCATGGATGGCTTGATAAGTGCTGACGGTGATTCACATCCAGAAATCAAATCCAGATCTCCATAATCTCCATACTTCAGCTAGCCATGTACTGAAGTACTAGCTGTACAGGTTAATATCTCACAAATTATGCTAAATGTCTCGTCCATCTGTATTGACTCTCTATTGTATAAGCGATACGAACGCTGTCGATGATTTGCATCTACAAACCAAATCGAGATGTCCATCAATGTTCAGGTAGCCATGTACTGAAGTACCAGCTGTATAGGTTCTCACAAATCCTGCTAAATGTCTCCAAGCCAAGTGCCAGCAGTACAGCTACTGAAAAATTGTAAGGTCTGAGAGGAAAGCCATAACATAAGAATTCTCACAAACTCTCATTAATTTTATTAATTATCTCGGCCATGGCGAGTGATTCTCTACAGTAGTACAAAGGCAATGGAAAGCAACAGTCACAAACTCTCATAAATGCCTCGGCCATCGCGAGTGATTCTCTACAAAGGCAATGGAAAGCAACAGTCACAAAAGTCTTCGAATAGTTTCTCAGTACTGGAGCAGTCAAGGATGTACAGACTGGAGCCTGGAACCGTTTTCGCGGATGATCCCAGTTGCTGCAGTCCGCGAAAACGGTTCCACAGTCGACAGTGGTCGCAGTTGCCTGGAACCGTTTTCGCGGATGGTCCTACACCAGAAAATTAATCCCTGAAACCGTTTTCGCGGCTAGCCCGGCTAGTCATACACCAGAAATTAGTGGGCTGTGGATTCCAGGGGGTAACCGGTGTATGCCTGGAACCATTTTCGCGGAGGAACCGTTTTCGCGTTTACCATGTTTACACCGGTCACGGAGTCCTGACTCCTGAGCTACTTCGAAGCACATCATATCACACGTCAGCAGTACAGTCGAGTCATGTACAGTTGTGGCAAGTGAAATCCGACACTTGGCATAAGGGACTGCACCGTGCATCCTGCAGCCTCTGCAGCCCTGCATACGTACAGTACATGTGCTGCATACAACTTTATCTGTCTGATGACAGAATTCGTACTCATCACAGTCAAGGTTCAAAAGGTGCTGGCAAAAATGAATGGGAATTGGATACCAATACTCCTTATGTGTACCATGTTTGTGAACTGTGTGTATCTAAGCTGTGACCTTTCGACCTGTTTGTGATGCATACGGCTCTATAGTACAAATTAGGTGCAGTGCATTACATCATTGATGTCCATTTGAGGCGCTGTCCCCTATGGCAAGTGTCGGATTTCACTTGCCACAACTGTACCTCTGGATTTTTTTACACCGGTTTTGCACGAATCACATGGACCATCCAGCTGGGAAAGTGGTCCGGCCATGGCCGGACCAGCCTGACCGGTTCCGCCGGCCCTGCGTTCCGGGCCGGCATTGATACCGGGCCGGTGCCGGCTTCATAAAGCTGTTTCGATCATTCGAAGTTCTCGTGAACTATGGGTAGCCCTTGGCGGATAATGGCGGCAGAACAATTGGCAGAATCAGTGGTACTTTTTCTGGTATGCGTGTTACATGTTTGGCCGGTAAGTGGATAAAGAAATGAAGCAGAATTCAACTTAGGAAGTGCCTGCCATAAGGTGTGTATGGTTCTCGGCCAATTCAGTCACTGCTTTTCGACCAGAATCAGGAGACTGCCCGGATTATGCGAGCATTACTGATCCACCAAGGGTTAACTGCGGGTCGGAATAATGATTATTGAATTGCTAATCACTAACGACTAGTAATGCGTGAACATTACCCGTTCATACCGAATGGGACACATAATTGCACGCCTCAGGCGCGAAAAGCAGGGCTAAGCAAAAGAATCAGTAGCTCTTGGCCGATGATTCTTTATTATTTTGCCATAGATCACTTTCAGTGACACTATGATGTTTCTTGCAATGTAATCCAGACAACTATATCTGTGGCAGGATCAACTATCTACCACTGGTGAAACACGGGATAGTAAGTTCAGGTCTTGCCTGTATGGTTTGGATGGGTAAAACAATCACGATGCCGATGTTCAGCCACTGCTCCTGTTCAATATAAGGCATCTTGAAACACTGTTCCTGCTTCCCATTCGCAATGCCTCTGGCTGAGTCCATGCAATCCAGGTAGTACAACTACTTCCTTTGAAGCATGCACTGCATGCATACGCGTACTGTGACGCAGAAAGGAAGAATATCACCAAGCCGGTATGGTATGATCGGCCCAAATAATTGACTCAGTGGCCTTGAAATTATCCTTTGTCACAGCGGCCACACACGGTCCATTGAAGGTCATCATCACTGTGAGTTCGACTGGAGAATCGTAATATCTGCCGCAGGGCTTGCCATGGTTACTTTACTAGTAATCACTGATTTTGATTTGTGATGCAAGCCTCTGGGTCATCCTAATAAAGATATTATATTAGTATTATGATTTGGGCTGTATCTACTGTAGTATAAAGAAAAGATGAAGATAGCATGATCCGGCTGGAGAGTAACCCTTAGTGGATAAAATTGGCACTGAGATTCTGCTTGAATAGCACTGAGTGAAATAGGTAGAGCCATACTACAAACCGGCTTTAATATGGCAGGCACTTCCTTCAATTCTGCTCCATTTTTTATCCTCATACCAAACATAAAAACTTTTTAAAAAAAGTGATCAAATTTTGCCAATTCTTCTGCCGGCATCATCCGCCAAGGGCTACTCAGTACTGGAGAGGCCCCTAGACACCTAACTAAAGGTCACTTACAGTGCTGGGCTAACTGCGATCAGGGTGGTTTACCATCAACCCGGGGCAGTTCCGTGATTTTATCATGACAGTTTCTCTTCTGAAGTACTACGTACTACTAGCACACTGAACCAACCCGAAAAAGTGATGATACTGAAATGATCGCTAATCACATGCGATGACAATATGCCAGGCTCTATGCACAACACTTTACTGGACCGATTGCCATTTGTACAGATCCACGAAATCCCGTAGAATCCCGTAGACCCGGTAGGGTGTTGAATGTGCAGGACCCTATTGTGTTTTCTGCTATTTCCACTAAGAAAAGGGGCCTGAAGGCATTTCATACGAAAACCTTTTTTTCTGGCAAAGATCTAGCTAGTCCTTAGACTAGTTCTAACCAAAGTGAAGAAGCTGGAAAAGCGATTGCTGGTCCTTGAATTATCACGCTAAAAAGGTCAAATGCGCATGCATAGCACACAATGAACACCCTACCGGGTCTACGGGATTCTACGGGATTTCGTGGATCTGTACAAGTCAAACCCCACCGTTAGGCGCTGCATCTGCCGCTAGGGTTTATCGGGTGTTAGCGGCCGTCGTGAGTTCCCTTCGGGAACGGATACGATAATTTACTTTTTTTTTTTTTTTACAAGTCAAATGGCAATCGATGTAGTGCACATGGCATATCGTCATTCTGCAAGGCAACATAGTCATTACTGTGACATGGTTGTCATTATAATTATGACAACCATGACATTGCAATATTGTCCAAAATAACATTGACAGATCATGCACAGGTTCACCAAAAAAGGTAGATCTACCTCAGGATTTACCTGCGCAGTACTTACTGTTACGTCGAGGTCATTCCTGCACGTCCGCTTTGCACTTGCAGCCGCCGGGATCGGGAGCACACCGAGCTCAGTAGATTTACTGACTATGACGGACAGTTTACTGTATGTATATATTATAACAAGGAACCGAGTGTATATAGAGATATATACACCAGTATGAAAACCGAGGCGAAGCCGAGGTTTTTATAACTGGTGTATATATCTCGATATACACGAGGTTCCTTTGTTATAATAATTGGAAAGGCGTTCTGTCTAAAGCCTTTCCATACTGGTGCTCGATGTTTTCAGTTTGGGGACACCAAAATTAGTGTACCGCTAAAGACACGTGGTCGACACGTTGTTGACACGTTGTTGACACTTTGTTGACACGTGACCCGATTACCGGCCTACCAAGTGCCTTTGGCGACCGCTAACAGCAACTGTGGAACAGTGCAGTGCCCTTTTTTGGAGCAAGGTACGAGTAGTGCCCATGGATTATGACCCCGCGACCCCAATCTACGTGGCGGTCCGCAATTCGCTACTTCATACTGACTGGCGTCCGGCATTGTCCCGAATTTGGCCACAATCTGCTCTCGGGACCCCTATAGGGCTCCCTGACCTGCTCCATCTCCGCCATCGTCAATGTACTGCGCATCCACCCAGGCCAGGGCTGCACTTACTTACGAGAAGGAGTATTTGCAAGATGGAACCTGGGAACTGGAAGACGACGAAGAGGAAGCGTGGGAATCCGGCGGCAATGGCTGGGATGTAAGTCCAACATTGCTGGTGCCAGAGTTGCCACTGCTTGCTTATAAGGGAATCATGTGTGTTGCCTTTTTGCCTTTTCCGACGTCCTCCTCCGACTGTACTCCCGATCCCAGGACTGAACTTACGGGAAGGAGTGCTTCCAAGATGGGAGACGAAGAAGAAGAAGCCGCTGAATCCGGCGGCAATGGCTGGGATGTAAGTCCAACATTGCTGGTACTAGAGTTGCCACTGCTTGTTTATAAGGGATTCATGTGTGTTGCCCTTTTTTGCCTTCTCCCGTGTTCTCCTCCGACTGTACTGGTGAACGCTGTCACATATGTTGCCCTTTCCAGGCAGTAGAAGGGAGGGGCGGGGGGGGGGGGGGGGGGCAGCACATCCTGGCATCCAGGAATACTAGGCCCTAGGAACTAGGCAATCTGACCTTTCCTCTTACTCCAATAATGGTATGGATGGGGAGTTCTTGAGCATCCTCAGTCTTGTTAGAGTGAACTGTGCAACTCGGCAATCGGTGATAGCAGAGGACCAATGCCGATGGCGATGCTCCTTCCTTTTTCTCTGTCACAGGCTGCGTTCTCGAGAGGAAGCGTTATTTCTGCATTCCAAGAAGGACGGCACAATGGTGAGTGGAACCTCGTGGGTGTGCAGCCTTGCTAGTTGAATTGTAAATCAACCATTCTTCCTGTCTCTGACTTCTTCAATGTCCTCCTCAGTGTCGGACTGTCCGCGTCGCATTGAACTGGTCCGATGAGGCTGCTATTGCACACACAGTGTGGGCACTCCCATACGGGAACTCGGAAGTACTGCTACAGTACAGGTAAGGTGGCCATTGCTTATGTGCGTGCGCCGTTGTTGTCAACTTCTAAGCCAGCTGTACTCCAACCTACATGGAGTTTGAAAGTAGTCAGCTGGCGAACTACAATTGAAGTTTAGACGTTATATGCCGCGGCTTGGTCAGCTTTTTCAGTTTCACAATGCATTGCACTCAGCACCGCTTCTCGGAATATCTTGTCAGGATAGCTGTGGAATGCATCCTCCCCAGTGGGGGGACGGCAAATGTGCTGTTCATTTTTTAGGCTTGCTTTTATGGTACGTACAAATCCCCATTGAAAAGACATAGTGGAGACCAGAAACTGCAAATAGATGTTGGGAACCGCGAAGACCACCCTTCCTTGTCAAGTTCCCTGAGGGTGTGGAGGGGGGGGGGAGCGGAGGAGGGACATTCCTGCACTGCTTAAAGCACGATTCACAGGAGCATTTTCAGAAATTGCTTGTACATTTGTACCAGTTGTAACCGACAAATGCATTCTCATTGAGCTTTGACTTGAGGCACGTCAGCAAGGCGCTGTTGCATCGCTGACGTCTTGTCGTGATTCTGTGAATGGTATTTTGTGCGAGTTTGCATCGCACGCAGAATCGCAGGTCGTGTCGCATTACGCAGCACACTGCCAAATTGCTTCTGTGAATCCCCCTGAATGGGAATTCCAATGGGAATGTAATCCATTGCCAACAGGTGTATTCCCGAGCTGCGCATCATACTGCAAAATTTCTCCTGTGCATGCAAATGGATTTCATTGCTCTTCTGTAGTTTGGGAAATTCTCGATTATGATAATTCTGCGTGTGTGTGTGTGTGTACACCAGCCCTTAACATACATGTAGGTGACCCATTTGTGGTGTCTCATAGCCTACCTCACGACCTTATGCTTTCTTTCTGTATCACTTGTATCTTGCAGGTATATCACCCCGTGACGACCACATCGAAGTCTGAAATTGAAGTGTGAAGATGCTTCAGCAACCCCTTCATATTTTTCCATTGCTTTTATTGTGCTTCTACTGTGCATGTGTGTAACTTGTGGGGTATGCATGTGATGACAATGTATGCCGGTGACACAGTCAGATTTTGTCAATGCGTGTAACGTACACCTGCATGCTATCGTTGAAAAGGATCTGCCACTTACGATCTTCGGACGAGTATCAGGTCAGCTTGGTTTTGTGTGTGCTGTACCAGATGCTGTTCACTTCTCTATCTGTTGGATATGTGACTTTCTGCAAGTTTCTGGTGTATGGTGGCCACTTCTTTGCTTGTCTTTAAATGACATTACCATAATTCTGTATTCACTGCTTCCATGGTGTGGTCTGCAAACTGCAATCCTTAGGCAAATATCATCACGGTTTGCAATGTTGTGCTTTGGCCGCCAGCTTACCTACACATTGTAGTTGAATTATTTTTGTTTCACAACTGACTTCCTGAAGTATGGTGGCCACTGCTTTCCATGGCATTATACAATGTTCATCAAGAATTTCCTGTTTGGGTTGTGTGTGTGTATGTATGTACAGTGTATGTGTGTGCGTGCCCATGTGTGTGTGTGCCATGTGCATGTGCGTGTTTGTCACAAGGTGTCTGTGTGCGGGGTAGCAAGGTGGGGAGGGCTGGAATGTTTCAGTGTGCTACTGCAGTTGCATGGCTACATACAGTGCATCGCGCGCGTGCTCACCATGTTTATCTTCGGAGCTGGGCTGGGGTGGGGAGGGAACAGAAAAAGAACTGAAATTACCCATATAAAAACCGCTCTGTGAGCGGTTCTGAAAAACCTCTACTGGTGCAGCCCCGTCGTAAAAGTAAGAAATTAGAACTGGCGCATTGTCCTCCCAAATGTGAACTGATCCACCTAAATCGCGATTGACGGGACCCGAACGCACCAGTAGCACGAGGTCGGGAGGGCACAGGATCACAGCCGGCGTCGGCGCTGATCAAGTTACCATACAACACTTTACTGTCCCTCCAGAAACTTGCGGAGACATTTCGGAAATATCGCGGAAAAAGTTGCGAGGTAAAATGCCACAAATTGCGGGGAATATTGCGGATTTTGTCAAATATTGCGGGATTATTGTGGTAAAATTGCGGAAATTGCGGCCGATTTTGGTACTTGTGCTGTAGTGGTGTACGATGTACGAGTCGTACCATACAGCATAAATCATGCATGACAAAACAGAACGTACGTGTGCTGCGCTGACTGTGTTCAACTGCAAGACAGCTTTCCTCCCATGATCCTCGGACACAGCTCGACGCGAGCCTTATTTTGTGACTTGTCAGCCGCTGATTTGCCCAGAAACTTCGACATTCTGGTGTCGATCTCACAAGTAAACTACTGACGAGCTTGAAGAACTAAACAACATCGAAGAAAGACCCGAATATCGCGGTTGCTTTTCGAAATATCGCGGTGCTTTTCAAGTATCAAGGACAGTTTTCTACAATAACGCGGATGATTTTTCAAATATCGCGGATATCACGGACTTTTGTTCAAATCGCGGAAAACAACGCGGCCGCGGAATCGCAAGTTCCTGGAGGGACAGACTTTAGATCCACCTTTGCCGCTTTGGCTTTGGCTATGGACCAGCGTCCCCAGCTGCATCCACAGGTAGGAACCTCGTGCTACTGGTGCGTTCGGGTCCCGTCAATCGCGATTTAGGTGGATCAGTTCACATTTGGGAGGACAATGCGCCAGTTCTAATTTCTTACTTTTACGACGGGGCTGCACCAGTAGAGGTTTTTCAGAACCGCTCACAGAGCGGTTTTTATATGGGTAATATATTTATACCTCTCCATATTCACCGTGTGTGACCTCCTAATGGCTTGTTCCTCGCTGACAACTACTGCTAATTTCCCTTAGCGGTGTATATGGAGATATATACACCACTAAGGGAGAGCATGCCTAAGACTGTAAGTGTATATTATCCATATAAAAATCGCTCTGTGAGCGGTTCTGAAAAACCTTTACTGGTACTGCCCCGTCATAAAAGTAAGAAATTAGAACTGGCCCATTGTCCCCCCAACTGCGAACTGATCCACCTAAATCGCGAATGACGGGACCCGAACGCACCAGTAGCACGAGGTCGGGAGGGCACAGGATCACGGCAATTATCACAGGGTAACACCAGTAGTAGTAGTAGAATTTATTATTTTGATAGGGAAGCCTACCGCTAGTACAGTACATGGCCTATGGTCCGGACCAACGTCCCCATCTGCATCCACAGGTAGGAACCTCGTGCTACTGGTGCGTTCGGGTCCCGTCATTCGCGATTTAGGTGGATCAGTTCGCAGTTGGGGGGACAATGGGCCAGTTCTAATTTCTTACTTTTATGACGGGGCAGTACCAGTAAAGGTTTTTCAGAACCGCTCACAGAGCGATTTTTATATGGATAATTTCAGCTCTTTTTCCGTTCCCTCCCCACCCCAACCCCGAAGGTAAACATGATGACCACGTGCGCGATGTACTGTATGTAGCCATGCGACTGCAATAACACACTGATTCATACCAGCCCTCCCCGCCTCGCTACCCCGCACACAGATACACAAACAATCAAAAAGTCATGTGTATGCACACGGCACACACACGTGGCCACGCACACATATGCACATGCACACGACACAAACAGGAAATTTTTCATGTATAATGCCATGCAAAGCAGTGGCCACCGTACTTGAGGAAGTCAGTTGTGAAAGAAAAATAATTCAACTACAGCGTGTAGACAAGCTGACGGCCAAAGCACAACATAGCAAACATGACATTTGCCCAAGGATTGCAGTTTGCAGACCATGCCATGGAAGCAGCGAATACAGAATGTAATATCATACAAAGTGACAAGCAAGGACGTGGCCATCATACACCAGAAACTTGCAGAAAGTCACATATCCAACAGATAGAGAAGTGAACAGCAATCTGATACAGCCCACACAGGACAAAGCGGACCTGATACTCGTCCCAGGATCGCAACTGGCAAACCCTTTTCAATGCATAACATGCAGGTGTACGTTAGACGCATGAACATCTGACCGTGTCGCCAGCATACAATGTCATCACATGTTTACCCCACAAGTTACACACATGCACAGTAGAAGCACAATGAAAGCAATGGAAAAGTACGATGTGGTTGCTGAAGCATCTTCACACTTCAAATTCAGACTTCAATGCGGTCGTCACGGGATGATATACCTGCAAGATACAAGTGATGAAGAAAGAAAGCAGGTCGTGAGGTAGGCTATGAGACACCACAAACGGTTCACCTACATGTCTGTTCAGGGCTAGTGCACTCACACGGAGAATTGTCATAATCGAGCATTTCCCAAACTGAGAAGTGCAATGAAATCCACTTGCATGCACAGGAGCAATTTTGCAATATTATGATGCGCAATTCGACACGATCTGCGATGCTGCGTGCGATGTGCCCTGCTGTCATGATAGTGACAGTCACCGTGGTATGTTTTGTCAACGTCGCCCGTGCACTCTTCTGTCAAGTCCAAAGTGCTCACATACTTGGCAATGTTTTTGCAGTGATTAACTTTTATCCTAGTTATGTCACGGGTAACTTTAATGAAGTACCCGCAGGCCGTGTCGATCTGCACATCGTCCACTCTCTCATGTACTTGGCCTGCTTTGTCTGTGTATCCATTTCATGTGCGATCCACAAAATCGACTAGACAGTGGGTGCAATACGCTCTCTACCTGAAGACGTTCTTCTGGCGACATCTCGCCATGTACTTGGCCTGGCTTTGTCTGTGTATCCATTTCATGTTCGATCAACAAAATCTCAATGCACTACAGAGACTAGACAGTGGGTGCAATACGCTCTCTATCTGAAGACGTGAACCATTAAATTTTTGGAAAAGTTATACGTACACCTGAAACGTAATGAAGTACAGGAATAGAGAGAGTGACTACAATACGCTCTCGACCTGATAATAGAGAGGTTCCGGGGTACGATTTTCCGTGCCAAAATCCGTATGGGCGCTACGGATTTTTTCCAGACGTGCTCCATACGATTTTTCGGCACGGAGAATCCGTGTGGACTGGCTTTCATACGAACCATGTTTCGTATGGAGATTTTGCGTCATCGGGTGCAGAAAGATTTTCGCGTACAAATTTGGTACGAGAAACATCGATTTTCCGCGGGAAGTTTTGATTTCGGTACAAATTTTCAAAATAGAAAGGCATAGCGCGGGAATGTGACGTGTTTGCGATCGTAACCTAGGCAATGACGGCAAACACATACGTTCCGTACCCCGGAACTTTTCACTGCTCGAAAACGACGTATAAAATATCCGTAGCGCCTCCACGGATTTTGGCACGAAAAATCGTACTTCGGAACCTCCCTAATAGTGATAACGTGAGTACGAGACACTCTCCACCTGATAACGTGTTAGAAGGTAACATGTCTACAGTCCCACCGTACCCTTCCGACACGACTGTAGACCATTAAATTTTTTTTGAGAAGTTATACGTACACCTTAAACGTAATGAAGTACAGGAATAGAGAGAGTGACTACAATACGCTCTCGACCTGATAACGTGTTAGTAGAAGGTAACAGGGCTACAGTCCCACCGTACCCTTCATCATTCCTCATTCACCATCGCGCGATACCCTGGCACACACTGGCAACATATCAATGGGGTGCCTTACCGTCGTCTAGAGGAGACGTCTTCGCAGCAATATTTTCCCTCCTGCGCATTCAGTCGCCGACGCGACAGCGTTCACGGGGCCGTTCCAGTTGCGGAAGACATTCGATTCATCGGGCCAATTCAGAAACAGGGCCGTGGACACACAGGGGGCAGAGGAGAGACATTGTTAGTGGACAAGAAATATGCAGTGGCAAGTGGCGAGTGCCGCATGGATGTCAAGTTGTCATGCACAATTCAGCTATTACTTACGGTCCAGCTGGTCCTGCCATTGCTCGCTCGTCCTGGTTCCTCCTCGTTCGTCTTCCTGCACGTCTGCACTTCTCCTTCCCCACCGTTGGCTTTGGCTTTGCGGTACGGGGGTGCGGGAAGGAATTCCCACCATGACTCTCCATGTACATGTCCACGGCCACGTCAGCAGTTTGTATAGTACCGGAAGGAGTTCCCACGATGTCTCCAAAGGCCAAGAGCGGACGTCTTTGCAGCAATTCTTTTCGCCCTGCGCATTTAGTTCGCCGACGATGTCTCCAAACTACCAAAGGCAAAGGCCTAGAGCCTAGTAGTAGAGACTAGAGGGGACGTCTTTGCAGCAATTCTTTTCACCCTAGTACCGGTATACCCTGCACATTCACTCCGCCGACACAACAGCGTTTACGGGGCCGTTCCAGGTGCAAAAGGTCCACGTCAGCAGTTCTCAACTATTTCGCGTACGGGATAGTCGCCGCGACAGCGTTTAAGGGGTCGTTCCAGGTGCAAAAGGTATCCATCAGGGAGTCGTACTCAAACTAGGGAGGTGACACGGCACAGAAATCCGTGTCACAGGGGTTGACTCGCACCCGTGACCCCTCGTTGTTATTTTTGGAATAGTTCAGTCCAGTCCAGTCCGAAAGGTCATACTCGGATCGACTCGCCTTCTGTACTTCACCTCCAAGCGTACCGCATGGGTACCGGGTGTCTAGTTTTTGAAATTATTGAGGCAGCACATTTCGTTTACAGCCCATCACTCGCCAGTATTCTTTGAAAGACTACCAGCAATTTGTTTAGCTCCTGCCATGTCCGAACTACTTGATAGCAGTGATGGCAACATCAGCAGTTATGAGACGGCGTGTAGTGTTACGGTAACTGTTCAGAACTGTTCAGAGTCGTATCCTAGGTTAATCCGAATACTAAAAATTGACCCAAATTGCACATAGCACGAAGCTGGTTTTTGAAAATTGTAAGTCGTGTATCTGCCCCATTTCTTCTTTATGACTTGCACAATACACCAGTCTTCCTAAACAACACATTTCTAGCAGGGGTTAAGTGCCATATAAGAGAAGTACAGCCAGTGATATTGTCATGTTGAAATACTACAATTTTGACACAAATTACATATAACACGCAGCCAGGTTTTGAAAAATGTAAGTCGTGTATCTGCCCCATTTCTTCTTTATGACTTGCACAATGGTCCAGTCTGCCTAAATAACACATTTATAGCAGGGGTTATGTACCATATTAGAGAAGTACAGCCAATGATATTGTCATGTCTAAATACTACAATTTTGACACAAATTAGACATAACACGAAGCTGGTTTTTGAAAATTGTAAGTCGTGTATCTGCCCCATTTCTTCTTTATGACTTGCACAATACACCAGTCTTCCTAAACAACACATTTATAGCAGGGGTTAATTACCATACAAGAGAGCTACATTGTACATCTAGTCATACTGTCATAAACAGCCAGCATTTTTCCTGCAGCAGTCACACCACCATCATCATTATTTCCAGGGAAATCCTCTTACATTGTCAGCTCCTACGTCGTTAGATACAATGTAGGGGCTATAGGACCGGCTCGTCAAAAATAGAGAACCTGAACAAGCGTGCTCGGGACGTCTCAGCAATCGTAGTATGCCTGAGCACTCCAATAAAAACTTGATCAATGGCAAAATCGTTCCCCACAGAAAAATCATACTTTGCGGGTCTTGCGTTGCACGCTTGGAGGTGAAGTACAGAAGGCGAGTCGATCCGAGTATGACCTTTCGGACTGGACTGGACTGAACTATTCCAAAAATAACAACGAGGGGTCACGGGTGCGAGTCAACCCCTGTGACACGGATTTCTGTGCCGTGTCACCTCCCTAGTTTGAGTACGACTCCCTGGTATCCATCAATGGCACTTTGCAGTATGGGGTACGGAAAAGGGGCCTCCTCGTTCGACTTCGTCGACTTCTGCAGTTCTCCTTCCCGTCAGGGGTACCGAAAGGGGCCTCCTCGCAGTTGTCCTTGCCGTCAGGTCCACGTCATGCAGTTCTCAACTATTTCGCGTACGGGATAGTCGTCTTTGTCGTACGCGACATCGGCGTTTACCGAGTGGCGCATGGCATGGGGCTGTTAAGTGTGACGTCACGGCTCCTTCGATACGCATAGCAACGGAGAGCACTGGGGACAAACAAAAGTCGCGTCCTCTGGATGGAACCAGATGTCAAGGGCAACAGCATCTAAATGACTGGAGAGACAGCAGTTTTTCTTTGCTTTTTCTTCAAGCGATTGTTGTCGCTCTTTACTCTTTGTTCTTTCCTCTACAAAACTCCTGTAGTCGTCGAGTGTCTTCGTGATGGCTGTGAAATTGGCTGCCCACAGTAAAACTCCGTGTTTGAGAGTGCTTTGAAGATGTTTCGCGTCCTGATGGATCAAGGTATGAGCGCTCCTTGTGGATTCGATTATATATAGGTGAGTTGTTCAAGAAATCAGTGTCTTCTTTCTGTCTCTGCCCTCACGCTGGCACAATATCAGCCTCTATATCCATGACAGCTCGCACCTCCCGTAAACTGCATGACTTAGATATATTTTCGCCCTCCGTGGTGATTGAAGACCCATGGAAGAATTTATTATGTTCAGAACGATGTCCGTAGAATATAAAATAAAATAATTCTAGGGAATTGTCATAGGGTATTTTTGGAAGGATGGAGACAGAGAGAGAGAGAGAGAGAGAGAGAGAGAGAGCACTGTTTGAAGTGTTTGTCTCACTGTAATTACTCCAGATTATTGAATGTTGTATGATCTACTCTATATTTTCCACAATCGTTTTTCCTGATTTGCGGGATCTCTTCTTTTGCTGTTTGCGTGTTTACAGGAAGTGGCTGTCTGGTGTAACTGCACCAGATCCTGCGGAAATTAAGTCAGATGCAGAGGCAGGGTCGTCCAGTGATGCAACACTGCCGTTCTGTGTGCAACGTTACCGCTAATACCCCCGGCGAAAACACAAAAAAGACAAACAAGTGAAAAGACTACAGTGTTGACCGTTTTGCTAATAAATGCATGACTGCTCCGACAGTCGATAATCGAAACACAGAGCACCAGCATGATGTTTTCATATTGGGAACCACACAACAGCTCAGTTCTCAAGCCCAAAAATTGATGAATACAAATACAGAGCGACGGAACAAGAGATCATCTGGCAACCAAACAAACCTGGGTCTAATGCACTGAATAGTCCTGAAATATGCAGGCCAGACAAAGCAGTGCAAGCACATAATGTTACATGCATTGCAGAACAAAGTGTAACCAAAGATACACAGGGTTATAGCTGCACACTTGTGCATGTGCTCGCTCAGCCCAAGAACACACGATCATGATGATAGAAACAATCCGGGGGAAACACGCTAACACCGAAGTAAGCATCAACACGTAAATAGTGCAGCTCTGAAAAATTACATTGACATGTACATTGGTGTGTCGAGTAGTGTCAGGCTTGAATAATCATCCAACCAAGACTTCATCAGGTCCCAGACGCTGAGATCGCACGCCGAATGTGAAGTGCACCTAGCCTTGAACCTGTCGCACAAGGCACACATATATGGCAAAATGACATACACTCTGATTATTTCCAGAGGCCAATTATGACAGAACACAGAAATGAAACCACAGCCACAACCAAGTAAACGCAAAGGAAGTTAGTCAAAATAATCCATGCAGTGCTCTCTTAATTGCAGCGCTGATTGCAGTGTTGCGTCATAGCCCGATACCCGCTGAGCACAGACACAACTCCATTCGTCAGGGGCAAGACATACTCTTTTGGAATAAAGTCATAAAGTACAGCGTTCCAATGACATTACGGACACCTCGTGCAAATGCATGGTCTGTTCATCTGGCCGACTCGGCCATGCATGAGAGTGTGTGCATGTACATGCGCGCGCTTGCGCGCGCGCACACACACACACACCATGTATTCGGTGCGTATGGTGTAGTAGTTGCGGGACAATGAAGATGGAATCATTATCATGATGTTACATGTACATCTACAGTGTATGTTTGAGTGTAAAGTAAATTTTATTTTATTGCACATTTCTTCGACACAACTAATAATTATTACTTACTTCACATGTTCGCATTTCTCATAATCGATCCACCTGCACTCCGTATCAGTCGAGGAAAAATTCTCCCAGATATACACTAGTCACCACAGCCATGTGATGACATTGGAATGGGCCCCAAGTACGATTGCACTCTCTAGTTACAATAAATTTGGCCAGATTATCTGTGAAGACAAAATGCAATGCATAGCGGCAATCGATGGATGAAGAGAGAGTTTGTAAATACCCATATCTTTCCACTTGTTCAGGAGCTTACCTTTTGGAGTTCACATCGTTTACACGATCTCTCATGCTGTCTTGCACCTTGGTTTTGTTGACCATGGATACGCCAACCCAGAAAACATTCTACAGGAGCTACTAATGCAGAGCGTTTTTCACGCTCGATCTCGGCGATCTACCTTGTCACGCCAATAAAATCCTCCGTGACACTGGCTACAGTCACAAGAGACGTCTCAGTAAGGTAATGAGCACGACAACATCGTCGAGATCAAGGACAAAGAGAAAACAAAACACTCACTGAAAACAGCAAAGAAGAAACGAAGAAATGTACACGATTCCTATATGTTGCCACTGACAACTGGTTCGGTGGAGACGACGCTACTTTTGTTTGTCCCCAGTGGGATCGTTGTTATGCGTATCGAAGGAACTGTGACGTCATCACTTAACAGCCAGACCGTTGACGGGGTCACGTGTCAAAAAAGTATCAACTAAGTCACAGTAAGTGTCGACTACGTGTCGACCACGTGTATAGCGGTACACTCAGCGGTACACTAATTCTCGTGCCATTCTCGTGTCATAAAACTGGAACATCGAGTACCAGTATGGAAAGGCTTCAGACAGGAAGCCTTGTATATGGAGTGAGGTATAATGTATACGTATTATACATGTACTCTGAGTGGAAGTCGGTTGCCGGTACGGATAGTGCATGGTAGTTTGCCGGTATACCGGTAGTTAGTGCAAAGCAGAGTATCCGTGTCGGTGTCACGGATACCATTACCACTAGCAGTACTGTCAGTGTCAGCAATGCACGGCAAGCAGCTAGCTGTGGGTGGCCGTGGACGACAACGAGTAAGAACATTGTGGTGCCACTGCACTGGCGGATATCATCTTTGTCTCACGAAATTCGGAATCTGAGCAGCAAATACTTGATCATTTCACTTGGCCAGTTGGTAAACTACATAGTTGGTATCGACTGTGACAGTGCCGAAGACCGATAGAGCGTTGCGCTTAGCACCATTCATTGTTTGCACGGACGGCTGTTGGTCCGTCTCAACTACCGCATTCTGTTCTCACCGACTCGTCGACCTTGAAAACAGAAGCGCCGCAGCCCCAAACTCTACTGAGTACTCGGAACTGCCCTGTTGTGTAGGCTTAGTCAGTTAGTGGCTTACTCCGAGCAGGGTCTGCCTACAAGTAACGAGGTTAGATAAAAAGGAGAGAAGGACAGAGAGGAACAGCGACAGTTGCGTAACGTTTGCTTGTATTTTGATCAACGAAGAGA
>NC_088644.1:23539865-23544865 GCF_964019385.1 Sycon ciliatum
GAGAGGTTACAGTCTGTCCAAAAGGGTGCTCAATGCCTTGTCTTGTTATTACGCATGTCTGTTCTGTCACCCTTCTTCTGCAGATCTCTACTATGGCCACCCTGTTCAGCCACAACAAGAGGTCATCACAAGCACTCACATTCTCCAGTAGGAGTCCAAGACCGTCGGTCCATAATGACTCTGACAGCCCTCTGATAGCGGATACCTGATGGGCCGTCTGTTCTGTTCAGGGCATTGCTTGCCACTGTCAAGCGCACGTGCACAGCTAGCTGTACCAAGTCCCTCTATGATGGACAAGCTAGTGAATTGGATTGATACACTTCAATGTCTTTGGCATTATCATAGGAGAGACTAGCAGCGTTTGATCATAACTGCTGTCTCCTTGATTATACCCATGACATTTCTCTAAGCCGGTTGTGTCTCAACACAATTGTAAGCCGGTGGCAACCAGGGAGTCATAAAGTATTGTACGACTCCCTGGTGGCAATGCCGATGTGCAAACTTTACTTCATAAAAATTATACCCGTGCTAATAAAATATGTTGGTTATACTTGAGCTATTAGCACCATGCAAGCCTCTAGCGAGCGCAAAATTCAATCTGCAGTCTCACACATACTGTAGAATTTATTTTACTTTGTTTTGAACTTTCCACACACTGAAGTTGCATGCGCCTCCAGATTGCACTTGCGTCTGTTGCACGTCCAGCATTGAACGTATGTACATGTTTGTATGTTTTGTATACATGTACTGAGTCTGGTATGATATTAAACCTAACACTGGTTAGAAACCAGTATTAGAGTGTCCTCCACCTTGTTTCATGCTGTCAATCTAACATGTACTGAGTCTGTACTAGCTCTTTGCAGCATTCAGTTCGCATACATGTACTGTAAATATAAGCGTTGCTTGACATCGAAAACATATACCGTTGATCCGCCCCAATCTAATTCCTGCCATGCCCCCTGTCGAAATTCTGCCTGTGAAGCGACGTCGGCGCACACAACGAAATACGATGTTGAACCGACGACGCATGTACTGCTGTGCACAATAAGTGCGAGTGCAGGATGAAGATGTGCACAATCCAGCATCTCAGGTCTGATCTTCTGCTTTGTTGTACATCAATCATACTGCACTTGAACGACTTGATCTAACTCCCGCCCCCTGCCGACAAACCAGCTGGAAGCGACATGGCGTGGGGGCGGATCAATGGTACTTTACGGTACTAGTACCGTAAAGTACCGCCAGAGCGCCCCACCATCTCATCCTTTCGTGGTCGTATTGTGGAGGTGGTCTGCTGTCTGTAGGTCATACGACATGAACCTTGTACACATATTGCACGTTTTGCAGTCAATCCGTACCTTCGAGCGGACACAAGCTCCACACAAAACCCTGCCAAGCGTGATCTTAGTACACTAAGATTCTCACATCGTACAAACTTCGTTGCACTCTGCCATACGATTTTCCTTTCCCTGGCTGTAAAATCAAGGTGGGGCGCTCTCGCGAGACGGGGCGCTCTGGCGGTACTTTACGGTACACATACTGGATCTTCCAACCCCCCCACCATGTACCACCACCACCACCACCACCCCCACACACACATACCTTCATGATGCACTTCACAGGAGAGAATCAGAGGTAAAATTCCCTGCATGAGTGACCTCACGCCCAGTCATGGCAGAACATGCTGGCCTCAAACTGACTCATGGAGTCATAAAACACCAGTATTTTACAACTCCCTGATCTGACCATTGCTGTATCACGTCAATGTGAGCGACGGTGAAAGCTGACTTTACTCGTACACTTCATTGTCACGATCTGCAAACTGCATACAGCTTTACACAGTCCGCGTGCGGAACAATCTCCAACTGGAGACGCCCAAGCCGGCGAGTGCTCCAAGCATAGCGAGACACTCGGATACAGCACGCACTATGACCAGCAGGCAGCAATGAGTGAAGGGCGAGGCTTCTAAATGCTGGGTTGGGCGAGTAAACAAATATAGAATATGGCAAGGTTAGATGAGTTTGTAATTCGGAAACCAAACAAACAAACAAACAAGAGCGGAATGCAGATACAGCACCAACACCTTTACTACAGGTAGTATGTCCAGAACAGTGTACATATCCACACCTAAGACTTAGCTGTTGTAGAAGACAAAGCCATGTGTTGTGAAAGCTGCTTGGGAGCTCCAAAGTAATATTTCTATGTACACGTCTAAAAGGTCTAAAGTGTATATACATATAAAAAAAGAGAGAAAGACAAAAGGTGATTCACGTTTCAGATGTGTTTCATGATAAACGTTTGGCGGGGCATGTGTTTAGATCAGTAAGCAATGAGACGCTACTCAAAGCAGAGTGAATTTTGTGGCAATTGTGGATATGTAAAAGTTGAGCAACGATTGCACAACCACAGTACTGAGGTTGTCAAAGACATGCATACCTCTGGAGAGAATGTTTTCATTGGTACGTGCATTTCACGTTCATCGCATTTTTATGGTGAGACAAATATGTGTACGACTGTTTCGATTGAAAAGGACAGCTACTCAGCCAGGCCACACGAGTCAGTAACTGGCAGGACGGGTGAATGAGAGAGAGAGAGAGGGGGGGGGGGGGGGGTTCAAGCAACATAGATGTATGTGTCTATGGCGTCCGCGTCTCTCTTCATGTAGCCATGATCGATGAGCCACTCAACCTGTTCTTTGATCATGCGCTTTGTTGGAGCAAACATGTTCCTCAAGATCTGGATCAGCTCCATCTGCAGAACATTGTCCTTGATCGTCATGCGCATCTTCATAATTTTCACGATTGCCTCCTGATGGGACAAAACCAGTCACACACAGTGTTCACACAAGTACCGTTCTTCCCAGATTATGTGATTGTATAGGTCCCCCCCCCCCCCTTCAGGCCTCAGCCGTTAGCTTTTCAATACCTACCGTAAAGTAGCGCGAGAGCACTCCGCTATCTCATCATTTCGCGATCGTGCTGTGGAGGTGGTACCCTGTCTGTTGGTCATACACCACGCACCTTGTACACGCATTGCACGTCGCGCAGTCGATCCGCACTCAATTTACCTTGGAGCGGATGCAAGCTCCACACAAAAACATGCTAAGTGTGACCTTAGTACACTATGGTTTTCACACCGCACATACTTAGTTGCACTCTGCAATGCGATTTTTACTTTCTCTGGCTGCATGTACATCAAGACGGAGTGATGTCGCGAGACAGGGCACTCTCGGTGTGCTTTACGGCACTCACATAAGTAGGACATCGCGCTCGATTGTAAGTCACACTCCCTTCTTTGCCCATGAAGTTACGTGTAAACACGTGCGACTTATATTTTTCGGGGAAATATGGCAAGTGAAACCCGACATAAAGATAATAGCTTAGGGAGCCAGCCTGAAAGGCTTAAGTGCTACCCTGGGCCTAGTAATACGAATACATGTACCGTATATTGAAGGGCCGGAGCAATACCGTCTACACGAGAACTAGACCAAAATCTCCCCTGCTGTCCGTTATCTCAACTCTCAATTTCATGCACAGTTTTTTCATTACGTAGAGTGCAGTTAGAAGTTGTGCGAAGCTCCTGTCACTGAGCCTTTCATTTTAGTGTTGTTAGTAAGCCGCTACCTTGAATACCTGACATAGTCATCGCTATCATTGTCAGCCCGAGGCCGAGCCGGTGGCTCTTCTGTCCTGTCTGCTTCCCAGTCAGGGTACCCCGGGAGCTGCACCAACAGGCGTAGTGGACAAGACCGGGAAACCGACGTCCCCAGGTTCTCTTCGTGCTACGAGTCAGATGGTTACAAATATGGACATGGAAGAAACCAGGGAGACGTTCCGTACCATCCAAGATGCCAACAAGAAGACGAAGAGGTGAATGGCAGCCATATTTTGTGACATTGAGATGACATTCAACGCCATTATTGCCGAGAACCTCGCCTAGAAGGAACGTCTGGAGGACCCGGAAAGGAGTGTTCCTGGACTTAAATTACCCCGTACCGTAACAGGTGCTCGTATGGATGCTGGGAGTAGAGCCGATACTACGAAGTTGTACTGGTGCCAGCATACACCCAGCATGGTGCACACAAGCACTGCATAGGACAGAAACTGACCCGAGAGCAGTGATGTGGAAGAAGCAGACAGGACCGTCCCCGCCAATAACATTATCGTGGGAGGCTTGAAGGAACCGGCTGAGCCCGATGCAGATGAAAGCGCTGGTGCGTCCCTGGTCCTGGAAATAACAATACCTGGCTGGGCTGTGAAGTGAACACCACTCTACTGACTTTATTCACAAGGCCGCTGTTTTTCGCTTGCCATCGGTCACTGTAGATGTGATGTAGACCAAGTTGAAAGTGATACACACAATCACAACCTGTCAAGAATACTAGTACTCGTCCAAACACAACTTACTTGCAAACGTAGTATCCGGAGTGCAATGATGCCCTCGCCAACCTCGTCACGCACCCTTTCCGTCACCAGCTGCAGTTTTCCGACATACGATACCTTGCCACGGCGCTGAACTTCATTGTTACGTCTACAACGGACAACACGACAGCAGTCGAAACCATCATACTTCAACAGAGTACAGCAAGCACGTGTAGACGAGGTGTACCAAATAATTCAAAATGAATACATTGGATGTCTCAGTGACCTGTGGAAAACCACAACTCACCAGTGATTCCCAATCTAGTAGCAAACAAAAGAGAGTACATTTTCTATACTGATTGTGCTGTATCAGAGACCCATGGTTTGAGAACATGTTGATCACAACAGTGCCCAAAGACACAGCAACTTTAGTACTGTACGACCCAATCTGCGGACAGAACTGTTTCGTCCTTTGTGGACTCATCAGCGCAGCACAGAGAAATGAGGCCAAACCTGGTGGCAATGAAAATTTAAAAAAAATTCAAAGCCAGATAGATTGCCAAAACAGGTTCGGCCTCATTTTCTCTGTGCTGCGCTGACGAGTCCACAAAGGAAGAAACAGTTCTGTCCGCAGATTGAGTA
>NC_088644.1:23549865-23582365 GCF_964019385.1 Sycon ciliatum
CACACACGTGCACGCACGCACAGAAACACTCTTTTAAAAACAGTCATTCTTACCTCATAAAAACATCTCCGTTCTGTACATACTTGAGCAACAGGACCTACTCACAGAACAAACAAAGAAGAGGAAAACAACACATGAAACAATTGACGCTATCAAGCAAGCTACAAGTACAAACATATTATTATTTAATAAAATAAAACTTCCAGGTCAACATTTGAATAGTACACACATTCAGATCACCCCATCAAATGAAGAGTTGATTGCAAATTCATAGACTGCATTCGTTTCGTCTACTTGGTAGAGAAGGGTAGAACGGATTCTGGAAAAAATAGAAGACGGCAGATGGGAGTGCATGGACGCAGATCAACTGCGAACAAAATCACGGTCTGCGTGAGACTCGGCTAGAGGCCGAGTTTTCCGTATACGTAGGACCGCCACCACCCTCAAGGGTCAACTGCAAACAGTCTGGCTATTCGGCCTTGCCTAAGCTGAGAATTCATGGGTACAATGTGGCACCCCAGTGAGGTCTATCTACGGTAGAAAGGTTATATTATATCGAGAATTTGAGAATCAAACACATGAACCCACTCCTCGTGCTGGAGGCTCTTTCCAAATCAAAGTACGCCTTACAGCTTCGCTTTCCACACCACTCAAAATTGGTGCGGTAAAAATCTGTGTTTGCCGGACCCTGTACCAAGCGGCATGCTGTATTGACCGGACAAACGTTCAAGCACCAAAGTGCTGTGGATCAAAACTTGTATCCCTGGATCAAGTGGAATCCTGTCATGTCAGGACAGTTTCCGCTGAACCAAGGGTGTCCGGTTAGAGCAGGGTTATACTGTACAGGCAAAACACAATGCAGGTTAGTTGGTAGCCCTTAGCCTGGTGCCACTCACCACCCGCACGTGCCACTCACAGTCTCGAGGTGAACAGACAACAACACATACCACGTCTTTGAGACGGTCATCAATTTCATCTGACGTTAGCTTGCGGCTGAGAGGTGTTTTCCGCAACAACTGGTCGCAATAGTTGGCAAGCAATTCCGGACAGCGAGACTCCGGCGGTGATCTTGATCCTCTGTACAACAACAGCCATCACGCAGAAATGCACACAGACATGTTGAACAGAGACTGAGTACAAACTCACAACTCCCTGACCTGCATGGCGGCACACCGGATATGATCAACCAGTCCAAAGAAAGGCGTCATCAAGACTCACTCCTCTGAGCTGCAGTTTTTTGCCACACACAATAATTATCCCAGGGATCCGTCATAGATATCGGAGCGCGCGTGTGCGTGCGTGCACATGTGTGTGTGTGTGTGTGTGTGTGTGTGCGCGCGCGCGCGTGTGTGTGTGCGTGCGCGCATGTGTGTGCGTGTGTGTGTGTGTGGAGGGGGTAGTAACAATGACTGCGTGACATCTGGAGCAAGGAGGATCGGGTTTAAGTGACCGAACCATGCATCACAAACACCTTATGAACCAAGCAACCACCATGATGAGAAAGGAAGAATTAGGACATTCCAATGCAACACGAGTTGCCTATGACCAGTGCTGTCAAAATTAATAGTTTTCACGTTTCACCTAAAATCGGACAACATTTCGAGATATCAAGTAAATGGACCACTGTTCCCTCGTGTGATAAGAATCACAACATAACACTGATGTGTGGCATTGCTGCGTGGACCAGGATTGTCACAATGGCTACGAATGACACTACAAGCCGCTTACATTGCACCACGTTTTGCACCAGCATCGCCCGTATTCGTTAGGTCCATACGGAACACCGACGTGTCGTTAACAAGACGTCGAAACGCCTGCACAGAAAAAAGAAAGAAAAAAAAGAAAGAAAACGAGCATGGCCCACGTGGGTTAAGCTCCCAATCCAACACTCAGTCATTGCAATATGTAGTTAGTAGTTACCCGTGATGGCGCGTATGAAAGCCGGGCGCATTCCTTCAGAAGCCGATACTAGGGCTAGAGTTTCCAAATCAGGTTTGTATTCAAAACAGGTTTCTGTATAAGACAGGCTTTTTATACAAGACTGTAGGGTACATACTGTCGCGAACGCGATCAGATTTATAATTACGGAAATATTTTTTTTTAAACCTGACATAAATTTTACCGCTAGAGCTTTCTGACCTTGCCTTTTCCAGTCCATATTCTGAATGTAGGCATGCGCAGCATGGCACGCGCGCATAATAGGCATGCGCGATCTTTAGCCGTATCGATTTGGCCCGCATACTCCAAATGAGCCTTCTCTTTCAGAGCACAAACATTCGACCCCGTGTCACTCGTGTTGTGTGAAGTAAGGAAATTAGTGGCATGAGTTTTACCAGGGTAGTCGGTGCTACTACTTCGAAGCACTAATCACACTGGTGACACATATGGCAAAAAGATCATTTTAGGAACTACAAGCAGACTTTGCCTCAGCATACATTCCAGCCCGTACAGAACGACTGCCTGACTACTAATATGGCCTCCCTGTGTACCCTGGGGCGATCACTGAAGAACAGTTTCCACTGCAATGCTGTGGAACATGATGCAGCAGTTGGACAAGAATGAATATGTGCTTCTACACGTATAATATGTGTGTATGTGTGTGTGTGTGTGTGTGTGTGTGTGTGTGTGTGTGTGTGTGTGTGTGTGTGTGTGTGTGTGCGTGTCGGTGTGTGTGTGTGTGTGTGTGTGTGTGTGTGTGCGTGTGCGCGTGTGCGTGCGTGTGTGTGGGTGCACACCCAGTGCATTTGAAGATTTGCGTGCTTCTCTTGCGACGGGCGTGTACATGGTACATACATGGTGTGTATGTGTGTGTGTGTGCGTGTGTGTGTGTGTGTGTGTGTGTGTGTGTGTGTGCGCCGCAACCGCTGTGTGCTATCGCGCCAAGGCATGAAACGTCACAAGTGCAGCCGTGGCTCGGCCAGAGCAACCAACACAGACCGTAGCTCCTTCTGCATCGTTTGCAATTGCGGTCGGCGTTTCAGTAGACCAAAGGACCTATCCCGTCATCGCCCCTACTGTTCCGAACCTGCTTAACCCCCCATGGGGTCCGCATAGCCAGAATATGGCAGCGCGTCCAAGGTCCAAGGTGTGTGTGTGTGTGTGTGTGTGTGTGTATGTGCATGCGTGTGTGCGTGTGCACTCTTACCAACCTTGTCACGGATCGTTAGAAATCTGGCATCAGCATCAAAGGCTTCTTCAATCAGATGTGTATACTGTTTGAAGAGACTCAGCAGCTTCTCCACGTACTTTTCAGGATCCTTCAAGGAAAGAAAGAGAGAGAGAGAGAGAGAGAGAGAGAGAGAGAGAGAGAGAGAGAGAGAGAGAGAGAGAGAGAGAGAGAGACGGACAGAGATCAGGAGAGAGACACTGAAGTGCTCTTTTCAGTTCCTCAATGTTTCACATCACAGCATCCGTAATTAGAAGAAATGGTCAGTTTGTCTCATACAAGCACCTGACAGTAGTCCAAACTGGCCACTACCATACTGCATGGGTATGTTGTCAAATCTGCACTTAAATAAAATCCAAATTTTCGGGCCAGGCCCATTTTAAGGAATAAAAATCAAGAACAACGACTATGGTTATTACATCTGACAAAAACGATGAGACAGATAGCACCAAGAGGAAACAAAGGATAGCGCGAACAAAAAATCAGCAGCAGCAGCAGAAGCAGTAAAAAACACACGTAGCAGGCTAGAACGTCACAATCACCCAAACCAAGCAGTAGCATCACACCACTCCCAGGAAAGAGTAAGCATGTGTGTACTGTTACAAAAAGCACCCACTGAACATATCAGTGACAAATAACGCCTAAGTACCTAAACATCGCCCAACAAACACCAGCCATTGTCCATATATATTAGGTAGAATAGAGAGAACAAACGCCTAAAAGGAGTGAAGTGATGATTCTCACGCACACAGAAAACATGAGTAATCCTACAGCAACGCAATAGAGATGCATGTGTGAAGAGGCAAGATATACACTGTGACAACAACAGACGACCGACCAAACTTACAATATCTGAATGTCCTGCCCAACAGCCTAAAGCGTGCATGTGCTCCGCCTTCTGCTGCTACAGGTATCACCATAGGATGTGTCATGTTGCTACAATTGTATGTGCGTGAGAAACCAGCACTTCACTCTTTTTTTCACTGTTTGTTCTCGCTAATCTTCCTCTAAAGTGGCGCACCTGGCAACTTGCAGTACGTGGACTGAACGTAAATGTATGTGCATAGTGAACCGTTAATGCAGGTACAGTCAACTTCGATAATAACGACTGTGGATATAACGACAACTCGCGAATAACGACAGAATTTCCATGCCCGGAGCAAAGTCCCGTCTGACTGTATACATTAAATTTTACCTTCGGATATAACGACTATCTGAATATCGACAATTCGCGAATAGCGACATGATTTTAGTGCCCCGAGAGTCTAGCATCCTAACGGATACGGAAGTACATGCAACTACATTCACACAAGTGCACAACGGCGGGAAACTTTGTTTCGTTGTATCTATGACTTTCATGGAAATTGGGCCAATCATCCGACATCAGCTGTCTGATGATTGGCTGCTCACTTGCCATGTAACCCCGAGCAACAACAATACAAAGTTTCCCGCCGTTGCGTACTTTTGTCGCAGGCTCCTCTTCGTGGGATTAAGCACTGTCGCAAGTCAACGGAAACTCCGCTTTGTAGCTAGATTCAGGTCCTGAACTTTTTTTGATACTATTTTCCTCTTCAGTATGGCCATGCCACTTATAATGTTCCAGCTTGGGGTTAGAAAGATCAGGAGAGAGAGTAAGCTTTTCGACCAGGTTTTACATGATCTGGACAGGTTTTACACCTCACAGCGCACTTAGCACTTAGTTAGCACTAGTTGGTTAGTTAGCAGCATCCAAAATCCAGAATTATGAATTCAAGGAGGTGAAATTCAGCCCAAACCAGACTTTCACAACTCCAATGTCCATCTTCCTTTCTGAACGGACTGTAGGTGAATATCAGGGCATCAGGGCATTCAGTGCAGCTAAATGGTAATACAACTTACTGAGACAATTGTACCGGCATGACGCTTCATGTCCTGCAGGCCACAATCAAAGATGTAGTTCTCTAAAAGGCGAAGAATTCCCTGGACGCCCTGCGACGAGAGGTCCAAAAGACGGAACATCCGATTCAGGTCTGCAATAGGGCACAGTGGCAGAGCAGAGAACAGTAAAAAATAGATGTGCAATGATGTACAAGAGAGCGCATTCACTGACCACGCTAATGCGCACCATGGCAACACATCAACGCAAACAGAGCCACGGCAAAGCAAAGATTCACGCCGCACACCTAACGTAACTAATTAACAGCTACTCACGGACGACATCCGAATTACCCAGCGTCACCGGGAACTCAGCCTCGATGAACTCCCGCACACGGTCCACCAAACAGCTCACAAGACAGTGACGTAGCTGTAAGGAAAGTAAACACCAGCACAAACAGAAATCAATCCGACATTCAAACCATGGGGAAGTCCCATCCAAACACTCATGTTCTTCTCTTTGGATACAGGGCGACGAGAGGTGAAGATTGCAGACAACCGGAGTGAAATTGGACAATGGGAGGGCACCGGGATGTGGGAGATACGATTTTTCTTTAATCGTAAACACCCACTGGGATTGCTATCTTTATTTCGATGACATATATCACGAGTACATAACCCCCAGAGTGTGCAACTCCCACATACCCTGCTGTCCCGACAGAATTTCAAGTTGACGTCATTAATTATGATGCAATGCTCCTTGCACCAGTGATTTACAACATGTGTACGGGTGCCAACGCATCACACGTTTTTCCTTGCAATAATTTGTACAGGATCAGATAGGCTTTGGTTCATCACAGGCTCCGGATTCGTCTGATAATCCGTGTACAGTGCGCATTGCATCATAAAAATGACGTCAACTTGAAATTCTGTCAGGACAGCACCCATAGTCGAGTTGCACACTCTGGGGGGTTATGTACTCTTGCGTATATTATACACACTCGGAGGGAGTTGTGGTTGCTCGTGAGAGTGCTCAATACACCAAGGTGCAGAGCCTAGTACACACATTATACACATGTAGTTTTACTCAATCTCCTGACAGCTAGCTGTTCTCCACCTCATCAGGTCTCCTCACTTTTATATATTTTATACGTAGTTTTAGGTGGTCTAGCGGGTGACATCTGGACTGTATTTCTCCTGAACACCAATACACGTGATACACACAGAAGAAGCAGAGTGCAGTAGGTGCGGCAGACCTGTTGGTAACATGTTGTCCTTTTCTCTTCGAAACTGAGATCTAAATGCTACCCTGTGGGTATAGGCACAGGTACTCGTAACTCGGAGGCCTTAACTAGACAGGCACGAGATGACAACACAAAGTGGACAGTTTCGCAAACGACACAGCACCCACGCACCAGCCATCGCTAGACAAAGTGCACCCACGTATGCGCCCGGACCCAGAGCATCATGCATAGGCTATTTAAGACGCTGTGAAAGCAATACATTGTACTGTACTCGCGCGATTAGTGCCCCTGTGCCCCTGGGGCACTATTATTTCAATGTCCATCACAGATGGGGCGCTATTCAGGAGAGGGCACTCTTTTTTTCAATGCTGGCACATTTACGTCATTGAGCATAAAAACAAAGAGGGCAAAGAAAACACAGAGCCTAAAGTGTACTGTAAACTATCATGACTCAACAGAAAGGGCAACAAGAACTGCGATTTTGATCCTGAAACCACCATTTCAATGGCATGGACAAGAACATTACCAAAAGAACACCAAACTAAGCACATGCGCGTGGTTATAAGACCGAGGGGGGGGGGGGGAGGGGCACAATTCAAGAGAGGGCTTTATTTTTTCACTGGCTCTTAGAGACTGGGGCAGTATTCGAGATCGGGCACTATTCAAGAGAGGGCTCTAATCGCGCGAGTACGGTGTACATGTTCAGCTAACAAACCCTGTCAGTAGAGTTGCTGGTGCTTCTCGTTTCCAGGTAGCGAAGTCCACGGGCCATCTCTTCTTCAAACTTCTCAGTAGCCTGTGTCAAACGTGCAGTGAAAACAATCATCAGAGAAGCGCAGCATGTCAGAGAAGCGCAGCATGTCAGGTGGATTTTGCCCCACCAATCGTGAGTCAGGCACACAACAATGTGTTCCATCAAGGCAAAGTTGAGATGAGTTGCTGAAGACCTAAACCAACCAATGCATAGTCTGACCCAATCAGCAGCTTAACCAGCCAGTGCATTGTCCGACCCAATCAGCAGCTTAACCAGCCAATGCACTGTCCGACCCAATCAGCAGCTTACGCGCTGAGGCCGTGCAGGCTACTGTTCTGCCCTCTATGCCGACTGGAGTCACCCCCGACACTAGAGATTTGATAAGCATACACATGCAGCAGTATGAAAGAGACTTGGAAGTGCAGCTGCTGCAATACAAGTTAGGACTGGATGCTAGCAGCACACACCGGCCCCTCTGCCAGCACAGCGAACACGTGCTCGCCCACCTAACGCACACTTACATAGACAAGGTAACTGTAGATGCCATTGGCAACTTCAAAGTCCTGGGCCCGGTGCTCATAGTAGGAACGCGTCTCGTTGATGTATGTGTCCTCAAAGTGGCTGATGTAGACACTTAGCGTGCCAGAATCGTCAGTCATCAGCACTGGAGATACCATAACAGGTGTGCAAACATTAGCAAAAACAACAGATATCAGTACTGCAGATACAACAGGTGCAACCATCAGCAAAGACAAGCACTTGGAAGAGCACAAATGAAGCACAGATACTATCTTTTTACTGTAAACACTGTTTCGAATACAGCCAAGTGTACTGCGAGAACGCCCCCCCCCCCCCCCACCCTGATTTTACCGTCAGGGAAAGGAAAATCGTTTGGCAGAGTGCAACTAAGTTTGTAACATGTGATAACCTTAGTGTGCTTGTAGACAGTAGGTCACGCTTAGCATGTTGTGTGGAGCTCGCACCTGCTCAAAGGTAAACTGGGACCGGATTGACTGCACAAGGTGCAATATGTGTACAAGATACGTGCGATACGAACTACGGAAACAAACCACCACAACACATCCACGAAAGTAACGTTACGAGGTGGTGGGGCGCTAACCCAGTACTTTACGGTACATACATTCACATCACACACACACACACACACACACACACACACACACACACACACACACACACACACACACACACACAGCCTGAGAGGAAGATAGATAGAAAATGGAAGGCCACAGAGGATCGCTGAACAAACACTAGCTACGAACTGAGGTGCTGTCGAGGTGTTTGTCGCGCTGGAAACGGAGCGTCTCTGCAAGTTTGTATCCCTGGTAATGTTTGTACCTGGAGAGCATTAAAACGGTGCTCTTTAGGCACAATCTTCCTCAGCCTACTCAAGCTCAACTAATGAGAGGTGAATTCCCCGAAACACTGCGTATTGAGCAGGGAGTGGTGCTTTCTTGCAGGTTTGTCGAGTGGACGTCCGGCAATCTTCTCGTCTGCTCCAGACGGCAGTCATGAGTCAGTCAAGTGTCAGTCAGTCGGCAGGAAGCGCGAGCTCCCACGTTTGGAGCAGCCAGCTTCTTCTGTACTTGCTACAAAGGCATGGAAATGCATTCAAATGGCACCAATCAGTTTGGGGAAAAATGCACCATGAAGACGAGTATGCAGATCTCAAAAACAAATCTAGGAACGCAAGGGTGTAAGGGGCCGTCCGGGGTTACCAATAGTTTTTGCAAAACGAAAAGCTTTAGTATTTTTCAGCACCCACCCACCCACCTACCTTTTCTGCAGGTAAAACGAATTCCAATAAAATATTGATGTCAATTTTCGACACCCAGAAGTAACTGGGCATTCTCCATCTGCATTCAATAATTATTTTCAAAACGAAACTCCTTCAAACCCACCCACCCCCAAACGAAAACTTTTCGTTTTGAAAATACTATTGGTAACCTTGGACCAGGCAGCACTGATTACATTCGACAGAAAAGAGCGCAGTGTAAGGAACAAGCGTACTCAACAGCACACAAAAGACACATGCGCTATCAGCCAATACCAACAGAGAAACACACACACACACACACTGCAACATCGTAAGCCCGAAGAAAAAAACTTACCAAACGATTCGCGTACAGCGATGACAAGAGATCCTTCGATCACTTCGCCACCTCTCTCAAGAGTAATCAACTTCATGGCACTGGAGAGCAACCGGGAACAAACTGACTTGAACACTCCCACATTCCAGGCGAACAACATCTTCTGTAATCACAAAGAAATAGGAGCATACACACACACACACACACACACACACACACACACACACACACACACACACACACACACACGTGCACACACACACACACACACATACACACATATATACACACGCACACATATATACACACGCACACACACATGTACACACACACACACGGGCACACACACACATGCGCACACATACATACACACACGCACACACTCGCGCGCGCGCACACACACACACACACACACACACACACACACACACGCAAACATGCAAACATGCACAAATATACACTGACTGAACTGTAAATACCAATGGTCAGACAACCAATGTTGTGAATGGCTAGAAAAACGGCCCCGGGGCAGCCCATAAAATAGAGCACAAGTAGCAAAGCAAACATGTACAGTATGTGCTCAATTGTCAGCTGCAATCGATTATAAGTCATTCATAAGGTTAACGGAAAGTTGCAAACGGGAAAAGTCTGAAGAAAAAATTGACTGCTACGACCAGGACTCGAACCAGGGACCAGTGATGCTCTACCACTACACTAAGCTGTGGTGTACTAGTAGTCGTCAATACGCAGTCATTGAGATCTTGAGAGTAACAACAGAGTGATGCGTACCCTCTGCAGGAGCAGTGTTTTATCGTTCTGAGGTGCTGCTGCCGCGTGCACCGGCACCGGCGCCTGGGAGTTGTTGCGGACCAGGATGTGGCCAGTGTCCTTGTGGTGGAGAGCGGGCTCGATCGGTCGGAATGGCTGCGGCAGGTAGAATGACTGCGCGCGGTAGCGCTCCCATTCCCTTCTGTACACCTTGAGCAATGCCGTCTCCTCCATTTCATTTTGCAGTCGCTGAGAGAAAGCAGGTCAAACAGGCGACAGCAAAGGACACAGTGGAATAGGGCAAATAGAACCGATAAACTCTGACTCCAAAAAAGAGGCAGTACATTCAATTACATGCACATACATACCTGCCAAGCTTTGCAAATGTGACATCAGGACAAAGACATACATACCTAGGTATGAAAATGTGTACAAATGTAGCTGTGAGGTATACGACAAATGCACTTTCGGGTGCCTATTACCACCCCTATTACCACCCCTATTACCACCCTCGATATCGGGGCGGTCCCGGCCAAACCGGGACGGTTGCCTGGTATGCACACATAATCCTAGTAGTATTATTCTACCACTACAAAGTACACTCCAATTATTGCATGAAGATAGTTGGTGGAAGCTGAGTGCTGGTCACAGGCAACACGGATGCTGCAAAGGGGATTTCGGCTTTTTGGCCTCTGGTTGGTGGATCTGATCTATCCTCCCCCGCCGTTTAGGAGCCGCATCTGACATCTGATCATGGGGTGGTGGTGTCCCACGGAAGCGGAAGGGTGGGTCTTGACCCGCCCTGTACACGAACCCGTAATATCTTCTTTTTTCTCTATTTTATATTTAGTACCGGTCATCTAGTGGATGTATCCTCTCGTCCACTCTATGACTGGGATAACCACATGTTTGCCACATACAGAAGGAGAGATAGAGACGGCTTCTTGACTTAACATCTAACATTACAATCATATACATGCCTGAGTAAGCGTCAACTCTACAAAATCAACAGCCACACAACACACATTTCAAATTAGGCTAGGTCATGATCCAGCCGCAGCACGCCAAGAAGTTGCAACTACAGTCGTTGCCAAAGAAATCCAACCCACGTGCCGAAAGCAGCGCCAAGGCTCATGCAACCCTCGGATCAGTTTTTGGAACATGCATGATGTAATTGAACTGGAAACGCGGCACTACTTTTGACTCGCTGGTCGGATTTCTTTGGCCACGACTGTACTAGTAGGCAAGTACATGTACTGTAAAAGCCATATATATAACAAAGTGCTAATTCTAACAAGTTGACGAGGAGAAATCTGTCGTTAAAGTAGAAATCGTTATACAGAAATCGATACATATTATTGTTCTATTGAGGGTTGAGAATGAGTGAGAATCGTTACCTTTGGTACACGTAAACCGGTCAATTTGGGGTAATCGTTATATATGCGCCTCGTTAGAATAATGGCTTTTACAGTAAGGCAAAGACAGGAGAAGAGTTCGCGCATTGGGACCAGCAGACCTGATGAGAACTGGCCACAAAAAGTGACTTTCAAAGGTGTCCACTGTGCCAAAGTCAAGACACGAGTACACGCAACAAGCATGTCACAGGCCTGGGAACAGGCCACTGTTCTAATAGATGATAATTATGCCAAATAACGTGCAACAAGACTTGCGAGGGCATTGCACACAGGTTGCATACAAACCATACTACATGTACAATGTGTGAGGTATACGGTAAGCCCTGAGCTCTGCACGAGCACACGTCACAGGTAACCGTACAACTTCGAACGTTGTATGCAACTACTCTGCCCTCCCAAGTCTAGTTGCACGTTACTCGGCATATCATCTATTCAGGTGCCACTTCGGATAGGCTCTATTAGAACAATGAATGCCTGTGGTGGTCCGATGCAGCAATGCAATACTGAGCACAAGTCTGCAATGCACTTGCTACACAGAGCAGAGGACATAGTCAGTACGCGGCTTACATTGACAACACCCAGTACATGCGCCTCGATCTCCTCCATTATGGCACGAAGCACACTCTCAGCACCATTCTCCTCCCAACTGATGACTTGGTGAACATCACTGTCGATAACCAAACGGAAAACGCAACGAAGAAAAACAATGTTAGCAAATGTCAGAAAGCAAACAAACAAAAACACCAAGCCTCGGATGTCAAAGAAGTATTTTTTCAGGCCATTCAACGAAAATGCAGTCAATCGTCACTAACAGAGGCCGTCGAGGGTTCGTAAAAGCACACTTGTCCGGGGTGAAGTCCGGGTACCGGGTACGTGGAGCTAGGTGTCAGGGTGTAGAATGTCTCAGTCAGTACTCTGTCAGTTTTGTGCCTAGTTGTTTCACTTTCTGACTGTATAGTATCTAGTTACAGTGGTGGACAGTTACTCTTAACTTGTATCCATATGTCCCTTTCCTTTTTAGGCCATCATTTTTTATATCTATGTTTCGCGTCGTCCGCACGCATACGTTTTGCCTTTTTTCGGAAAATAAAATAAAAAAATCGAACATGCACAGTGAGTGTACGATTGTGCGAATCATCAGTGTGGACTGGTTGCATACAGCGAAGCTGGGATTCAGAAATGGCCTCGAGGCCAGCGTTGGTAAATCGTTTGTTCGGCATCTGCGAGCAGTATTCTATGAGCTTACACCAGACCGCATCGATTGCCTCAAGCTGAGAGGATGCGTCGTTCCGGACCTCTTTGCACCGCTGCTGAAGTCTGAGTACAATAATCCAGCGAAGCATGGGCACCAACGGTTGCCTCCTCTGTCCAAAGTGAATATTTACTCATGCTGATAACCCAGATGTTGTGCTTGGATGTAGGATTTTTCTTTCGAATGTACATCATGCACGAGCTATTGTGCTATGTACAGTTCTAGCTATACACCTCTGATGAGCCTTTTTTATTATTTTGCAATTTTTTATTTCTTTCCACCTCTCGCATATGATTCTGGAAGTTGAGCTGACGCGAAACATAGATATAAAAAATGATGGCCTTACATAATAATAAAAGGGAGCCCTTACGAGAACAATCCTTGCCATTCATCCCTTGTTACTGCATGCTGCTCAAGAAGTTTTTGCACGATTAGCCTCCACTCTGGCCACCTCTCCTCGAAAGGAGCTGCCTTCTTCAGGAGAGACATGTTCCGCGTGGACAGAACGAAATACTTGTCTACGATAACGGTGATGTACGTAGAGTCTAGCAGTCTATTGTACTCTTGAACTCTTGAATAGTACTTATCAGCAGTAATACTACTATTGCCTAGCGTTGTACCAATGGTGATTGGCTGGGAAAAGGGACACACTCTCTCAAGACAACAATAGCTAGCTGAAATATACGGGACGGATGGAGAATCAGTTTGGTTCGTCTCAAGCTACTTCACAGTCGATCATGAATATAGCCTTATAGGGTTCTGGACAAAAATTGTTGCTGCTATGCTGCCAAAGATCAAGATTACAAGAAGTATTTTTGAAGTGGAGTGTTTATCTACTCACATAATAATGCATGGAGACATGTCATTGTAAGCTTGGTGGGTGACATGACTGACATCACAGATAAAACATCTTACACCTTTATGACATCATTCTAGTGGGACGTCACGTCACGTCACGTCACGTCGCCGCGCCGTTGCATGATTCCGGTCACCCTGGTTACACCCTGGATTGTCCAGAAATCGGCTCTGCGCCGAGAAAAAGTATCGTGTTGACCACAATCCAAGGTCTAAACCCCAAAATTATGAGTCCATGGTGATGAAATCATGGGAAATGACGCATTGTGAAGCTTCTTTTTTTTAGCTACTGTACTAGTCTGTAGCTGGACTCGGATCAGTCGAGATAAAGACTACTGTTGTTGAGTTGAGATTGAGAACGAACTCAAAATCATACTGTGAAGTGTGAGTGGATGCCTTGAAGGAACTCACTGAAGTGATACCAGATACATTTGGGGGGTGAATGGGTTTGGGGTTGTTTTCATTCTGTCATCGAGTTTTTCGAGAAAAGAGAGCTTGGTCAAAGTTGTCGGCTTGCCCGATCGTTGCAGTTATGACTATACCCTGTTCGTGCTTGGAGAGATCTGACTCAGTGTAAAGCATGGCGGTAAGTAGGGGAGTCACGCCGTTGAGTTCTCACAATGCCAATGGGTCCAATTCCAATCCAATCTCCGTCACTCCTTTCGTCCAGGCGAGAAGCGAAGTCCCCCAGCTTCCGCGGTACTTCATCCAGCGCGACTACTCCATGGGAACTGTTGTACAATTTGACAAGAATCCCCCACCCGAGCTATCTGGCAAGGTACGTATAATTGAAACAGTACACTCATGTAGCTTTATTTCCCATTGATTTACAATGTATTTCTGAAATGGACAGTCGGCCGGCTGACTGTTTGTCACAGTTTGACCGACTACATATGAATTAATCAAATAATTCTGTGGCACTTACATGTAGTTCTAAATATGTCGCCTGTTTTTGATGTAGGTGTCACAAGAGGCCCAACACGTACTTAGTGACACTGTGGAACATATCAACACGATCTTCGAGGAGGCTGAGGCACTGGATGGTGCTGCATATTTGGAAGGCTGTTTGGCTTGTCTCACGCTTTGTACCTACTATGTTTGGCCGTGTGTGCGAACGAAATATGAGAAGGTGAGTCGGCGAGGGCCCGTTCACACATGTTTTATGAGACGCAATAGATAGTATTGTCCAAGGAGGTTGCGATGTTCCGTTCGTCCTATATTCTCAATTGAGCATGTACATTCTTCCCCGAATCACGACGTGTTTGTACCCTACCTGACACCCCACCTATATGCACTTCTAAATACGAAATGGCATCGCTTTTGGAGCCCGTTCGAGAGCGCTTTGCCGTAGCGTTCACGGACCAAGACCGTTCAAGTCAGTCACCCTCGACAACATGTTCAGTTTACTGTAGCCCGGAGGTGGCAGCGGCAGTTAAAGGGGTGAGACGGTCGCGTGTGCTGCATGCATGTACAGTCAACTTCGCTAATAACGACTGCGGATATAACGACAATTCGCGAATAACGACAGAATGTCCATGCCCAGAGCAAAGTCCCATCCCACTGTAATACATATAATGAGACTTCGGGTATAACGACACTTCGCGAATAACGACACCTTTTTGGTGCCCCGCCGAGTGTCGTTATAAGCGAAGTTGACTGTACTTGATGTTGGGCTGCCACCACCGTGAGCTTATGGCACAGGTATGTACACAATTTGAGCAAAGTGTGGGTGCGTTGGAAGGAGTTTACCTGAAGACTGGCAGAAATAGAAAGCACAGTGAAACATTTCAGTACATGCACTGTACATGACTACAATGTACATGTATAATGCACCTCCAGAGGGCTTAAAGTCAGTACTTTATAAGAGTGTGCTATTGTTGCCCGATGATTGCGTAAGCATGAAACTCAGAGTAGCTGCATACTAGCCTTGCCCTTGATGTTCTGTATAAGTATGCCATAAAACTACATGTATACGCTATATCCGAGGTAAAGTGACTGGAATGGGTACCCAGAGTCCTCTACGAATACTTTAGACAATCTGATGCAAAGAGAAAGTGTGTTACAGTATATCCAGTATACGTTAATCGTTATTATACTGAGTCAAGGTTCACTGTTGAGTATAAGCTACAGTCGACCTACCCTTATAACGATAACCTCTATAACGATATTTTTCTGCCAAACCAAATCACTCCATTGACTTGTGTATACAATGCCTTACCTCTATAACAATATTGCTACAACGATATTACCCCTATAACAATATAAAATGGGCTGACCAATTGATATTTTCCATTTTATAACAATATCTAGCAGGGAATATGTAGAGCCCACTATCCAGGTAGGGCAAGCTTCACTTGATAAGTCGCTGGGACATGACGAAATGCAATGGGGGCACCAGTGGGCACCTTGCTGTGTACATAATGTGCATGTAAAATGATGTATGTCAGTTTTGTATGCTATGAAGAGTGTAAAAAATGAACGAAATCGGTGCATTATGACGTATGTGTATGAAATGAACCAGTTACCCCTATAACGATATTACCCTTATAGCAATATTTCTTGGTCTGACGCAAATATCGTTATAAGGATAGGTCGACTGTATCAGGTGCTGAGTTGAAAAGCAGGAAGACTTTCTCTGATTTCCTGCACTTGGCCTTGGCGTGGCAACTGAGACCAGAATAGATACACAATGGTGATTTCTGCCGCATCTTGCTGATTTGCATGACGCCGCAACACGCGAGCTCAGTCATGTCAGGGCAGCTTGGCTGGGTCAAGACCATTGTGGAAAACTATTATGAGTGTCACTCCAGTCACAGCCTCACAGTGGGCTAGCAGCCTTCCGATATTTGAACACATAACCATCTCCACGACCTAGCATTGCACAGTGCGATGTGAACCCGCAGAAAGTAAATCTCTGCCGCATTGTCTCTAGAGTTGGGAGCAACTTTCACTGGATGCATGTACTTAGTTATCCACTCTCAGTCTCTGAGTCTCTCTGTACTTGTTTGTATTGCACTAGCCAGGACCAGCGGTATGTGTCATTGTGATTAGAGCTGCATTTTTGCTGTTTTTCTTTTCTTTTTTTCTCTCTGTCTTGTTGTTCAGGCTATGCACAACCTAGCCGTGTATATCGAGAATCAAAACTCTACCGTTCTTCGGCAGCATGGCCTGCGGCTGGTGCACCCAATGGAGAGAGGCTTACGAGTTGTATCCTGCTGGTTGCTGGCCTGTGTGTCTTGGGTTGTGTGATGTCTAACAGTGGGTGTGTGTGTGTGAATCGAAGGAACTGTTGTAGTAATGGTCCCTTTCAGTGATCCAGGTTACAACCGGGGCCAGTCGGGGCTGCTTGAAAGACAGCTCGATGCACCTGAGTGCAGAACGGTATTATCATTCTCTGGAAATATTTGGTAGCATATATGTATAATGATAAATGTAGAAAAGAAAAATTGCCGCCACAGGTTACCTCCTTCTCCACATCACTAGCCATCCAGTCTTCGTGTGATCGCGAAATGGCAGCCTTGAAGGGTATGTTCCAGGAGACGTCTGGCGCGTGAGCATACTTTGTGCAGCCACCGGGAACAACAGCACTGTGGATCTTTAGCTCTGACATGACGTCCTTGGTGTCCTGCGATATGTGACATCTGAACGAATCCCACGCGAGCAGACGTTTGCGAATGACAAGGGACCAAGCACATGACGCAGGAAATCCTCAGTCAAGGCATGAGGTACAAGACAAACTTGACTTTGGCACTTTGGGTTCAACGAATACAGCCTACTGTCTCCTGAATTTGTTAATCTGAGTTGTCCAGGTTAGGCTATGAGAGTTGAGTGGTGTGTGCCTGAAAGTAATAGCTGCACATGTAAAGAGAAAGAGTTAATATTCCACTGTTGGAGAGTACTTTAGACACCCGACAGCCCTGCGACAGACGCCCAGCCACTCCGAATTGATTGAGTACTGCCCGCAAGTTTTCTCTTTGTCCTTGCTTGTGCCCGATTCTTTTTCTGACAGCTACAATGCACCATCCAGCATGGTATGCTACTGGTGCATCCTCCGGTGTATCATGTCGTTCTTGTCGTTCTTTTGTGATGATTTCCAGGGTAGGTATCCCTTAGCCTCTCCCAGCACTCTTCTTAGAATGAGAGTTATTTCAAGAATCAATCTCTAGTGAAAAACAGTCAAGTTTTTCTGCGCCCCCTTCATCCCCAGGAGTTTTAGTAGGAACTGAGCGGGGTTCTCAACCATTGTCTTTGCTTGGATTGTAGAAGCAATCGGGCCAGCTGAGAAGTGTTTTTTAAAAGTCTCCCTCTTCTCTCCCCCGCCCATCCATCAGCATCTGCTCGGTTTCCTCAGGTCAGCCATCTCTGTTCGCTAGTGATTTGCGCTCTTTGTTCTCGCTTCTCTTCTGCTCTCACCTCGCGTCGTGCTCCTTCTGTGCCACCTGCCTCGCTTCATACTCACATCTATCCCTATACACTCAAACACCTCTTATCCGGACGCCTCAGATACGGGCACGTCTCTCTACCGGGCACCTTCAGCTAGAGTTCCTATAGCACAAATGCGTCGAATTTGGGTTTTTTGAACTTTTTTCCGTATGTGGAAGTGCTTATGTTTCACTGCCAACCTATGTAATCCCCACATTTTTATCAATGGGTTCCTTCTGTATCCTCAACATGTGCCATACGTGCAAAATAAACTTCTTCAAAAAATGTTATCATACATGTACATGTACATGGTAGATGAGTTATTCTGAGATACGGGCAAATCTGAGATACGGGCAGTGCCCGGTCCCAAGGTGCCCGGATAAGAGACTTCCGAGTGTACTCCCTTCTCTCTCTCTCCCCTCTGTATGTCTGTCTTCCTGGGCTTGTTCTGGGTCATGATGGCTAACAACGACCCTTTCAAGGTAGATAGAATGGTGGAATGATGGATGATACACACACGCCGGCCGTATTTACCGAACAAAGCATGCTTGCCATTGCCAGTTTCTGTATTCTCTTCACCCAGGCCCGTCTGGGAAGTAACAACTGTTAAAAACTTGCTGCTTAGGTTCCACATCCCAACGCAATGAAACAGCAGCAAAAGCATTCATGTACGAGCGAGGTCAGCATTTTTTTTCCTTTCCTCTTGCGTAACCTCAATGCAATGAGACAGGCCTGCAGTAGCAAACAGGAGCAAAAGCATTTAATTCCCGTAGCTATGCAGAAGACGTTACTTCAGTAACGTCTGGCGCTAGCCAGGGTCCACACAGCTTTAATTTGGTGTTTGTTTGTGTGTTTGTTTGTTTGTGTCACGCCTGGCGCTATCCTGTATCTATCCCGTACCAGCAAAGACAGCTGGCCATAATATTTTTGTTTGTTTGTGCCATCGACATGCCTGGCGCTATCCCGTACCTGTCCCGTACCATCAAGAGTACGGTACCATCTAGAGAATGAGCATATATGCGAAGTGTATGGGGGGAATGCATTCAGTGCAGTAACATTACATTTTGTGTGGATTTGTGTGCGAGGCCGAGATCCCACTAGCAGGCTGGCTAGGCCGCCTGTCGACCAGCCCGGAAATCGCATGTAGGCCGATAGCATAATAATTATAACGTATATACAGTCATGTAGATGTATAGCAGGGAGTCATATTATGTAAACGACTCCCTGCTGTATGGGGAGATTTTCTGGAAAGAAATACGAAGTAGGGAGACGAGTAAATGCAATCAGAATGGATGTTAGTTGCCGTCAGTATAATAATAAGAAGAAGAAGAACGCCCGTGATCGGCAGAGTCAGCGCCGGTCCCAGGAAACGTCAGGACAGACATCCCGTCGACTCCAGAACGCCCGTCATCGGCAGAGTCAGCGCCGGTCCCATAGCTATGCAGAAGACGTTACTTGTACTTCAGTATCTCATTGAAACGTTTTTGCAAAACAATGATGTAGCTAATCAAAGGAAAAAGCATTTCCATCAGTTCTAACAACATGCACGATGAGCTAGGCAACAAAGCATAGCGCAGGGCCCTGAGCTTCCAAGCTCTCTCGTTAGAGGCCTTGAATTATTTTTGTCGAAATCCGTGGTTGACTATAAAAACCCTGCAATCGCCACGCAAAGTCGTCATTGGCTACCCCAGCCATGTGTTGCTTGGAATAAAACTAAAACTGCCGGGTTGGAAAGAGGGAATCAAAAAAAGCAAAAGCATTAAAAAAATATGTACGAGCTAGGTCAACAATTTTTTTCCTTTCCTCCTTCCCATTCACACTTCGCACCCGAATATCCGCAGCTTGAAATGCACTGCAGGTTGAAGGAGGTGAAAAAAATGAAATGCCAGAAAAATCCGATACCTCTGAATGATGATATGGTGAGATCTTCGGAGTACAGAGCAGATATGGATGTGTTTGTAGTTGTAGTTTGTTTGAGATTTCCTTGACCTGTCTATTCAATATCAGATTGAAGTTGTCCTACTACAAAGCTGAGAGTCTGTACATGAAGCAGCGGCTCATTTTCCTCCATCGGCCCCAGCAGTCGAGCAGGCAGCATCCGAACAAGTTGGTGGCCTTGATAACGGTTGCTGATTGATGTGCCACACTCTGCTAAGATGGACCAGCTCCCGTGAGTCATGTGTGCTTGTTCTTCCAGCAAGTATGCATGCATGTATGTGCACTGTCCCTGGCGTGCTGCACGTTATCCGCACTCAGGACACTAGTGCGTATGAGCTTCACTCCCCATTGCTGCTGCTGCTGCTGCTGCCGCCGCCTCGCTTTCACACTAGTACTAGATAAACCAGGGCCATCCCGTCCGAAAACCATAGTTCCATATTACCTGCCTTCACAAGAGACTATCATATTCACTTCTTCCGAGCATGCAATAGTACTGCATTTCTCTGCAACAGTCTCATCGTCGATATATTATGAGACTTAGCTAGCATGCATGCATGCATGGAACTAAGTTACTTGCATGTGCTGTGGTGGCGCTCATTGCAAAGTGCATCCTGAACGCCTCTTGATCATAATATAATCTGCCCCATTACATGTAGCGCGCGTACAGCAGGCTGGCGATGCTGCAAACTGTGCGTGCCTGTAGCTCGAAATCACTTTAGTTTAGTCTAGTCTCTGCTCTTTTTTAACCCTTTGTATTTTTTATGGCAGCTGACCCTAACCGGAGTGAGCTCCGTTCCCGTTGATCATCCTCACAATGCACTGTGATCGGTGGTCGAAGAAATTGTACAGTGAATACTTCTACTGACATTACTATACAACTCATGCCTCTCTCCCTTTTTCTGTTTTTTTTTTATCCATTTCCAGTTATTGTCAGTCTTTCGTTGTTCTCTCTATTGCTATTTTCCTCCCTGTTATGAAGTTTCTACTCGCCCGGTTTGTTTTCTATCTGCTTGTTGTACTCTTGTTTCTGTCTCCAACGGTGCCCTGTAAGACAGAATATCATGTCTTGGTTTGCTAAATCCAACTCCGCTTCTCATCTCTTGAAGGTGGCTGTGTGTGTGTGGTGTGTGTGTGTCCCATATGATGCAGTGGGGTTCAATTCCCGACGGTTATGGTCGCACACGTCTTTCTTCTCTTTCTCATTTTCCTAGCTCTTCTTTTCATTCTCCTGGGTGGTTACCAACAGCCAGTGTATGCCGGAGTATGTGGTGTGGTGGGTGGGTGTGTCGGAAAAGAAGAAAGAGTGAAAAAATGAAAAATTAATCGGTATTCACTGGCCAGAAAAAAGCCACTTCAATCAGCTGTGTGGTGGATACCAGGCTAAAATTAGTGGTGATCAATTTATCAGCCTTGGAAGCTGTTGAATGGTGTAATCCCAGCACTAGTTGCTATGTCTAACATAGCTGTTCACTATCATTGCTTCTGCGATGGGCAGGTCTGAGGGGTGTGTGTGGCCACGCAAGCGATGGCGGGATGTGGTTGTGGACGATTTCAACCACATTCATCCACCTGTCCCGGAGAGGGAATGGCTCGACACTGCACAGAACCGCTCGGTGTGGAGGGAGGTTATCCACCGTCGTCCTCAGCCTCGCGATGTCTCCGCCGAGCCAGAATATCGGTGTGCATGCGGGAAGACGTGTCACTGCCCGGCAATCTCAAACGCCACGAACCTTTCTGCCGGGTTTACCCCTAAATTAGTCTTTTCGCTATCAGTATCAATCATGCCTTCGGCAATGGGCAAGTTCAAGATGTGTGTGTGGGGGTATGTGGACACACGTGCCCATGATCAGCATATGTATTGGATGCACTTTAATACCCGTATTTTTGACGGCCGGCAGCTGTTTTTGCTGGCTGCGTGTACAATTCTGCTGGAACCGGATGATCAGATGGCAGGGCTTTTATGCAGTACCAAACATCATGTGGGGCCGCACACGACTACAAGTAGTATAAGCATGACTGTGTTTTTTTTCTTGTCTGTTCTTTTTCTAATTTCAAATGGTGAACGGTACTATTCGGCCAATAAAATGTAAAGAACTCTTCCTCTCCTCTCCTCCATGCGCTCTCACAGCCGACTCACTGCTACCCTCGGTAGCCATTACACACACCAACCAAGGAAGGGTTGCAGGTAGATACTGAAATTTCTCCTGACAGCTGTTTCGCCTTCATAAGGCTCATCAGAGAAGGTGATATTGAATACTGGATGATGATATCAGGTGGAGATGGTCAGATTTATACTACAAAACATGGGCGCAAGATTACGAGCAAAGTGTGAGAATGAGAAGTTACAATTCTCCAGCAACACAGTGCCAGGGGTTCCAAGAAAATGGCAGGTGAGAAATCCAATCACAAGCTGCTAACATTAATTTTTTTTTGTTCTTTTTCTGGCCGACAAGGCGACATTGGGTCGGCTATGGGAATGTGCAATAATAATTGACACGCGCTTGCTCTGCCGACAAGTACAGTAAATAGTGGATATAACGTGCCCCTTTGATTTTCGATAATTTATCACTATATCCGGTGCACTATAGCCATGATAGCCGATTTGCATGACACATAGCACATGACTGTGCATGAAATGATGCGTACATGCTGGAAAAAGCATGAACAGCAGCCACGTGTACATGTGGCTGCTTACAGCATACAGCCTTACAGGGAAGAATTTTCTCTCAATCACCATCACGTCTGCTGCCTGATGCATCCAGGCAACACTGGATCAGTTTGGAAGAAGTGAACTATATTGGAAGAACACTTGTTTTGTGATCATCACTCTTGATCAGTATATGCGATATTTTCCTGTGCATTTGATATGGTTTGCTTCCTGAAGCCCATCACAATAAGCGATATATCGGTATAGCCGATAATAGTGTGTATAGTGATATTTTAGCTGTATTTTTTGTGATTTGATTTTGATTTTGGCGAATTCTATCATTATAGCCGGTATATCGTTACACCCGGTCACTTTATAAACGATACTCACTGTACATCACAACAAGTGCTGTCATCTGTCGATCATGGTGTGCAGCATGCATGTGCATGGCACCAACAGTGTGCGCACGGCGTTTATGCCAAACGGAAAAAGTCTCGGTTTGTTACTTTGTTTCTGGTAAATCCGACAACCATAGTTATTATTTTTGGAACACTAAACAAAAACTTTTCTACATGACTATTGTGTGTGAGGTTTTCGAGCACACACAGGCATATGCTCTCTTTGGAACCATACTTTGAGTTAACCAAAACCAAAAAGCAAGGCAATAATTGAATTATTAACCGAAGCAATTATTAACCAAAAAGCAAGGCAATTATTATTTTTGTCACAAACATTTTTTGAAACGTGTAGCATCATGAGATTGCCACAATGACATTGACTGTGTGAGTCATGTGGCCAGGATCTGTGTGACTGGGGCCGGGGCCCGGCGCGGTAGTCGAAACATCGACTGTAAAAGGTCGGCGGGCCGTGCGCCGCCCCTTGCTTTTGGCCTTTACCATGCATGGGTTGGCCACGAGGGCGCCGCAACAAACCCCGTGATCGCCATCTTCTTCTGTGCATATGTCACTGTGTGTAGATGCACTGTTTCTGCCGCCGGTACGTGCGCTCAAGACTGAGTCAGTGCAGTGCCAGACTGGAGTGGGTCATCGGGTCCAGATCGTATTTTTTCTAGTGCTCTTTTAGTGCTCTTTTTCAGTCTTCAGGACAGTTCTCAGCTAGCGGAGAGAAGAGCAAATATCGCTGCCATGGCCTCGACTCGCTTCCTCGCCGCCCTCCTGTGCTTGGGCGCATTTGTTTGCGCAAGAGGTAAGTGCTAGGTCCATAGCGGTTTTGTTTCTTGGTGCGTCAGCAGCGGGAATGTTCGCATGTGCGCTCGTTCATCTTCTTGTCACAATGTCAAGCGCCTTCGAAACTTTAGGTCGTACACATGGTGCGCTAGAACCTATTAAATTTTGTAGATGTATTGCATCGAACCACTAAGGGAGAACGGTCGCGCATTTCAAGTCGAATACTATCGAGACACCGCCTGGTAGTTCTCGTTATCCGGTGGATGGTGAGGGAAGGCGATAATGCTGTTGCTAGTGCCCATGATACGTACAATTTTTTTTGGAAAGCTTGAGGACTGGACTGTACGTGCAGAAGCCAGTTCACCTTCGAATACGCAGCCGTTTGTTTTCCTTGTATTTATCGAAGTATTCTGCTGGAAGCGAAGGGCCTTTGTTTGGAATGAAAGACGCGTCCGTCATTGCCCTATTGGGCATGGGCGAGACGGTGTGCCATGTGGTTATGTGCAATAGCCGGTGATTGTTTGCTATCGGGCACCCACGAATCGGTCACTCAGTGAAGTCACTGGACGTGACCAGTGACTCACTCTGAGAGAGTCACGTGATTCTCACAGTTGCGAAGGAATATTATTATTGATCGTAACATGATTGTCTGAATGGTGTAAGTACTTTTGTTAACACTTATGTCTACCTTTTCAAGGGGCTAGGCCAGACTTTGCTTTGGGTCAATTCTATAGAATTATCTTTGCACGAGGAAGAATTGTTGCAAAGTGATTAACGTTTCTATTGCTGGCGTGTATAAGAGTTCGCACACACTCTTATAGTGATGTGGCAGACCTCAAAGGACAAGCTTTGTAGCAATGTGTTCTATGAAAGAGTACATTCCCCCTGCTCACTCTGCTGCTAAGGTATATGCTGTAGCAAGCGTTCATGTGGTGCCAAACCGCTACTAGCAAGGGCCCCTAACCAAGGCTAACGTTATTATGGTTACGATCTGGTTTCAATGGGCCAGCTGCGCTGCACGCTACCTTCGTCACACCGTGCGGCTTCACCTATGCACTGCGGAAAATCAAACAACAGGCTAGTCCTGTGGTTTGAAACCAACTTTCGTACAGAGCGGATATTCAAGCGCCAAAGGCAAAGGTCGCTTCAGCATTCAACAACCAATCAAGCGAAGAACGGTTGTGCAGGCACAAGAGATTATAGGTTCGAATCCATGCGAGCATGGTGCAAGCAAGGTTCACAATGAAGGCATCATGTCGCGCACTGACCCCTAATCACACTTGTACACGGGTTGTGCATGTTTGTTACGAGCATGTACATCAGTGTATGTACTGCTCTATGAACGGTGGTGGTCAGTTGGTTCACAGTTTGAACTGCTACTGATTCCGGCTGCCAGATACATTCCCCATGGACGGCCTGCTGGTATGTTGCCTGTCAACATGTAGCCTGGATACCGTATGGCGCAAATGCGCTAGAGTTGCTATGGCTGGATGCGTAAGCAGTGGCCTCTGGGGTTGTAAGGCTGGCCACAGCCAACACTGGTGATGGTCCGGCAGCATAATGTGCATCTTTGCAAGCCAACTGCGCTTGGAATAGCATCAGGTTCACAGCCCAGCAAAGTAGCAGACTTGACTTCGGGCTGTTCTCTTCAGAGGAAAGCCTCGGCACAGATAAACTGAACTTGATAAAACGTATAAATAGAGCGCAAGCGTCCAACCAGCCACTTGTGGCCTCACCTGCCGGCAAAAATGGCTCCCGTGAGTAGGATATTGATTTATTTAGCCTGATATGATACGTTGCGGTGCTTTGTTTTGCATAGCTAAGCCTACTACAGTCCATTCATCGAAAACTGGCCCGCTGGCTTTTGAAAGTCGGATTTGGGCCGAATTGAGGATCAAAAACCCACTTTAAATCTCAAAAATTTGGGTTTTGGATCTGCTTCTCCGTACATTTCGCCATGGCATACCTGTCCTAATTTGGTAAAACCTGGCTGAATTTCTATTTCCCTGTTCTTGGACTTTTCTGGCCTCAAATGTGGCAAGGAGTAATTGCACGGGTCACACAATGCAGGATGTACGTAGAGGATATAACCCGAGTCAGAGGGTTATACCGGCTGAATATAAATCCCGACTGCGATAGCAGGAGGGATTTATATGAGGGTACGGTATAACCCGACTACGAGGGTCATATCCTACTTATGCCAGGTACCCCTACGCATTTCCAGAACAACGAACCTATTTGGAGATCTCCTACATCATGCAGTACATGAACATCTTCTGATGGTTATCAGTTGTCAATTGAAAGAATGGCCGAGCAAGGTCAGAAGGAGATTCCTCCGTGGATGTTTGGCATAAGATTTCCTTTCAGTTCCAGTGCATATTGTAGCATCTTCATGATCTTGTCTTGAGTCGTGAGCGGTGCGGAAGTCGACTGAATTGCTGCGGTGCTGGAGTTTGTCGTTGAATCAAACTACCGCCACTAGTTAGATTACAGCTTGGACTCTTTGGGAGTAAGTGTTACTATAATTATGGTACAGTGCTGATTTTCACATGCGGCATCTCATAATCAGTTTGCAAGTAGATGCATTTGCATACACTGTTTTGTATCACATTTCAATCCAATCTATTGTAGCCTTTTCCAATCGGGTTGAAGTACATGTACACTGGTATTATAAACTTATTTATGAAGGAGACAGTCCGTTGATGATCTTCAACTCTTCGAAGTACAATGTACATTGCTGACCCATTCGGGATACTTCGTGGTTATTCGACGTTCTTTATCCTCAGATTCAGTATAACAGAATACTCTGTAGACGAATTCCACGTCATTCTTCTTTTCCATTGTGTACTGTTCCTCGTCAGTGTGCCGTTCTGTGTGGAGTGTACACGCGCATGTGGTGTCCGTTGTGTCTGTTTATGTATGGTCCGTGCGCTGGAGTACTGCCGCCGTACAAGTTCACTGCCTTTCAGGCAGTGAACTTGTACGGTGGCAGTGCCCTAGCGTACGTACCGTGCACCGGGATTTATATTCTATATAAATCCCGCGCGGGATTTATACTGGCCAATATAACCATGGCTAGACGAGCGCTGATTGGCTGAAAACAGGCCCTCCGTACCGTACCATGGTATAATGTTGTTTTCACGATATCTACAACTATGTGAGAGAGACACCAAAAAGTTAGGGCGCCAGTTTCCAATGAATGGACTGTAACCATGATTTGCTGTGCATGTGCTGGTGTATGTGCATCATGTGTGTGTGTATATCGTACATGGTGTGTGTATATGTGTTTGTGCATATCGTGGTGTGTGTGTGTGTATATGGTGGTGTGTGTGTATATGGTGGTGGTGTGTGTATATGGTGGTGGTGGTGTGTGTGTGTATATGGTGGTGTGTGTGTATATGTGTGTGTGTGCGTGTGTGGGTGCGTGTGCATGTGTGTGTGTGCTCAGTGTACAGTGCACAGGCACCGTACTATGTGCTGGACGCCGACGGCAAAGCGTGTTTACTGCTCAATGTCGACGTATCGTTTTCCGCCGTCAACACTACCAAGGGGGTAAGTGCTGTACATGATGTGACCAAGAATTATGTAACTCCCAAGAGTGTGCAACTACCTGTACAGCCCATATCCAGTGTTGCGACGGTAAAACTTCACATCACGTGACATGGTTCAACAGGTTGTTGTCGTTGCCGTTGTTGTGATTGTTGTTGAAGTTGAAGTTGCGTCAGAGAGTTGAACCCAAAGCAGGGTTTCTGTACAACCCTGGATCAATCGTGCACAGGGCACGAATAATGTGTACGGGTTTGTCGCATAATGTGTGACGCCCTGCCGTCACAGACCCCACGGACCCCATAGACCCCACGGACCCCATAGACCAGAGAGTTGCACACCGTTCGGGGATATGTATTTACTCAAACGAACCTCGTGCGAATCGGCTAAGAATGTCTCCTTGTTTGTTGCGTGTGTGCAAGTTCTACTTACTACTGTCCGTCTTGCAGTTTCATCCTCTTTCACCTTCGCTTTGCCGCTGCCTTCTTTGTTGTTCAGCCACTCTCCCCGTTTTCTTTTCTGCTATTGAGTACAATCATGTACCGTAGGCGTACATACAAATGTAGCGATGAATTTCTCACCTCCATACACCCTGGACCTGCTTCTGGGCATGCTTGTCTGTCGGGCATTTTGCCAGACCTCTTGTCGTGGGATATGGCGGAATTCCAGCGGAATAACAATGAAGATAATGTATTAAAAATACTGTCGCTGTGGAGTGTGGACGTACAATTGGAATGGATGTGCTCAGCGCTGCCTAGACATGTGGAGTGTGGACGTACAATTGGAATGGATGTGCTCAGCGCTGCCTAGACATGTGGAGTTTGTAAATGTGCAATAGCGACGGCAACTTCACTATATTATTTATTTGTGTGTATGTTCTATGTTGTGTGTATGTTCTATGCCACTCTAGATGCTGAAAGGCACGGTGAAGCCAGCAGCACGTGAGATCGATGGCTCTTGCGCAGGAGGTAGTGCAACAGCAACACTCAGCGTTACCAATATCACCCACCTGTCCATGGCCAATGTCACTTTTGGGTTTGAGTTGAACCGCACCAGCAATGTAAGCATGCTGTTAACTACTGGCACTCTATCAAGTGGTGTTGCCTAAGGCCAAGGCAAGAATATCTTTTTTTTCCGTAAATTACCTTTGGTCTTTGGCGTGACATATTCCAGCACCAGCAATCCCCGGCGTTGTTACGGGGTTTGTCGCACCTTGTGATAGCGAAACGTCGCCGTATTGTTATGGCAGAGCCCCTCCCCGACACTCGCTAGTCTGCAATCTGCGCTTTGCAGCCCCGGCTTCGCTCTGCACACTGTTGATTCAGCAGCACAAGAGAATATGGTCATCTATCAGGTGTCCTGCATATGTATGTGATGTGCTGCGGGGTAAGCACATGAAAACCCTGAGAACCATACATTTCTAACCAAAGCAAATAAAGGTGGTAAGGTCATAAATGTGGGGGAACTGTTTCTTTGGCCTAGCAAGCAACGGCCTTTTAAAAACACATTTGATCAATGACGTTAAAAACCTTCAAGTATAGTTTGAACACCCTAAATTTCGCAACGGTTCTACCGGAAACCATAATGTACATCGGCTGTTCGGTTTGGGGGAAACTGGAACGCCCCGCTGTAGAGATCTCTGGACCCGCCCCTGATCTTCGTTGACCACATATATTTTTGTGAAGTCTAGCCTGCATAAGGAAAACTGACGGAACATAAGTGTGCAGGAAACGGAACATCGCAGGCACAGTTGTTTGTCATAGCCTGAAGCTGCTCTGGCAAGATTGCTGATCTGTCCTGGCTGATAGCAAGTTGTTTTCAAGACTGCCTCATTCATCTGCATCTCTTCTTTTTCTCTCTGCAGGTGTGGGCAGTGAATAGCATGTCTTTGAGCCTTTGGGTGGATTCAGAGGATAGTGAGTTTGACGACGAAGGGATGGAGGCAGGTTGGTAACTTCTTCTTTCATTGATCACTATGCGTTTAGCCCTTTACTGAAGCACGTGCCTTCAATTCCAGCTAGTGAAACCCGGTCCATGTACATGAACACTGGATTGCATACTGTAACTGCCTGCCACTGCCTGCCACTGCCTGCCACTGCCTGCCACTGCCTGCCACTGCCTGCTGATTCTTTTTGCATTGAAGTAGTAGCAGCAACATTCCTCAAGTTGTCCTTGTTCATGTAGGTCATTCAGTAACCGGGGAGAAATACCTGCATTACATCATAGCTGATGCGAATGAACTGTGCAAAATGGAGCAATGTAAGCAACTCCAAGGGCATGTAGCACCAGATGTTGTACAGTCTTGCTCAACCCAAGAGTACGTAACGCCAAAGTGTCCGACTGCTTATGGAAGTGGAAATGGTCAATGCGCCATTCACGTAGCTTTTGGTGTTCAGTTTTCATTAGGAAACCGACGTCACAGATGCAAATACAGTGCAAGACCTGTTCTGCACTGCAGTGGTGGATTCGGCCTCAACAATTCATACAAACCAGCATTTTAATGTGAAGTACATTCGTGCTTGTGGGCACGCTGCCCCGCACGTCTCCCTGTAGTCCTTTGATCTCACCGTGACAGCGGACACTTGCCAAAGCAGCTGGCTCTGGTCGTCACGTACATGTACTCTTGCCGTGACGAGTGCGGCGCGCAGCGTAGCACACTACAAATGAAGTGACTTGCATTACAACCCATGGGACATGCCGGAAGAAACTGTCCCGAGTGATCTTTGCAGTTGAGTTTGAGATTGATTGTGCTGTGTGCTGTGTGTGTGTGTGTGTGTGTGTGTGTGTGTGTGTGTGTGTGTGTGTGTGTGTGTGTGCCGTGTATGTGTGTGTGTGTGTGTGTGTGCGTGTGGGGGTGGGGGTATCTGTTTGGCTGTGCTATTATCACCATACAGGTAATGCAACTGTAATCCTAATGGCCGCCACGTCACCAGCATTTTATGGTGGTGCCGGTGTCAATGACACCTACCAGTGCAATGCAGCGCAGCAGTGGACGTTGATGAGCGGAAGGGCGAGCAACGGCCAGCTGTCCTTGGCAAACTTCACTGCTCACCCATTCAACGTGCACGGCAAGAACAGCACATCCGCTACCGGTTAGTAGAGTGCACTGTACTACTGTATGAGCACAGTGTTCCAAAACACTATATCCGCTGTAGGGAGACCTGACCTCTACGGCTAGACGGGTGGTCATGGTGATTACGGCTCTTCACTGCATGTCAGCATAGCCGTATGGCATTATTATTATTATTATGGGCACGAGAGTGGCAATGATGTACACAGTGACTCTTGGGTGTGACAACACTCCTGGAGGCATTCAAAAGTAGCCCTATTTCCGATGTGTCACAATAGGCAACCCTGGCCTACTGGACACGCTATGCTGCAGGGTTTTGCTTATGCTGCTGGTATTTTTTCCTTCTTTTCGTAGTACGCTCATGTCGTGTTTGTCCGGGTTGTGCAGGACTGGGCACTGCCCAAATCACTTTGAATTTGAAATATCCATAACTGAATCATGTATGTTTCAATGGGAAATGGCCAGAGATCTGGCATATGGCATTATCCGCATATGGCATCACTATATCCACATATGGCATCACTATATCCACGAAAATTGCCAAAAAGAGTAGAATATCTCCACTACTTCAAGTAAAACTCATTTACATGGTGCCTGGTAGACCAAGGTGCCAGTGACTTTGAGGTCCGGATAAGAGGGATACGAGTGTACTGATGATCTGTTGTGATTTTCTACCAACAGGAGTATAGAATCCCCAGAGTGCGCAACTATTACTAATATTCTTGTCCACTGTACATCAAAATTCATGGTCTCCGTTACTGCTTTCCTGTCCCTATTCCGCTGGAGTCTAGAGTGAAATATCTTTATAAGAGGTAATACCTCGCTATAGGGTGTTCTTGTGTACATGTGTGTTAACTTCTCCCTCCTTCTGCTGCTGCTTGTGTTCTTTGTCCTAACTTGGTGAAGTCACTGAATGCGATGCTGACAAGACCCCAGCAACCAGCAATGTGGTGCCGATCGCCGTCGGAGCAGCTCTATGCGGCCTTGTGCTAATCGTCCTGGTGGCCTACATCATTGGACGCAGTCGACACCAGCGCACGCACCGAGGATACCAGTCTGTCTAACCTGGTGTTGTACGTGTTTCGGCGGATACTACGCTGTCCGCTTAGATAAGGGCTGGCTAATGCGACCTTGTACTCGTTGCGTTTGTAACACGCTGTGTCACAGGCAGCTCTGTTTGGATGTCCTCGTATATCTGCTCATCCTCATCACATGACCAGAGCATCGCATCGCTACCAAGTGTGGTTGGTTACTTTCCCTTTCTTCTATCACTTCTTAATGAATCATGCTTGGTGTTTGTCGCTGGACCATGACCTTTTTTCCGCCAATTTCTTTGATTCCCTGTGTAACATCACGCACACACGCATCCTGTACAATGGCAACGTTTGTCTGTGTGTCTAGATGATTTTGAATTGTTTTTCCGGCTCCGCTTCATTTTAATCAATGACACATTGTGCCAATAATAATAATTATATCTGTGTTTCATGTTTGTTCTCCTGTATTCTAAGCTAGCATTGGCAGCGAGTACTTGTCCACTTATTTACCTTCACCATTTACTAGTAGTAGCATGACAGAAGTGACTCGTGCCATCTCTTTAGTTTCTAGAATGCTTTACAGCCGCCCTTCATGTACACTTCAGTGGCGCTCCGTGCGGTGGGAGTTGAACTCTTCATCTGCCGATTATTTTTGACGTGAACGATGACTTTTGAATATCATGCACCTTGTGTCCTCTCTCTTTCGTTGGCCAGGTGCTTCTAACTCTCTTGTGTGTGGTCCCTTCCGTCGGCTGTCTGAGTGCATCTTGTGGTGCCCTGGGTTTTGTGTGTGTGTGTGTGCGTGCGCGTGTGTGTGTGTGTAGCTGTGTGGTGTAGACCAGGCTGAATAGTGCCGGCCAATTCTTCAGCCTTGCAAGCTGCTGAATGGTGCAATCCCAGCACAAGTTGCTATGGCTTCTGCTGTAGCATCGCTATCATCGCCTCCGGCGATGGGCGTCCAATGGTGTGTGTGTGTGTGTGTGTCTTGATCTGTTTCATTTAGATTCAGATCCGCTATCGTTGCTATAAGAGAAAATCTGTGGGTGCACATCCAATGTATTTGCACATGTGCGTGCTTCTCTTACGACGGGCGTATACATAGGACATTTTGTGCGTGCGGCGTGATGTGCATGCGGTGGTGGTGTGTGTGTGCGTGTTTGTGTGCACACGTGTGTGTATTCGTTCGTACGTGCATGTGTGCATGACTGTGTGTGTGTATGATCAAATACTTGTCAAA
>NC_088644.1:23587365-23637365 GCF_964019385.1 Sycon ciliatum
GTCAAAGCATATAAGCCTGTCGCGCGTAGAAGCCTGGTTTCTATGCAAGCGCGGATCGAGTAGGTCAAGAGTGCATGCGCTATGTACAGTGCATAGTAAAACTGCCGCCATACCGGTAGTCAGTGGTAAATCTACGCATGTCGCGCGTAGAAGCCTGGCTTCTATGCAAGCCCGGATCGGCCGATGTGCATACAAGCCTGGCAAAAATATCAGTGGTGCATATAAGCATGGTTTGCATACAAGCCTGGTTTGCATTGAAGCCTGATGCAGAAAGCGGCTTATGTGCTTATAAGCCCGGCTTTTATCCGCGACTTTACGGTATGCACTACACAGAGAACAAAACCGAATACATTGACACAGTAATGTCACGTATGTAATTACGACGTTTCATTGAGCTGCCGGCTCACTTGTCTGGCCCTGCATTACATTATGTAGCACACCCAGAGCAGGATACAGGATACGTTGACACAGTGGCATCACACATGTAGCAACCACACTTCATTGCACTGCCCCTTCTCATTTGTGTTGTCCTTTACTACAGGATGTGCCATTCTCTCCACTATGGTTGTTCCCCTATTCAAGCCACTATGGTTGTTCCCCTATTCAAGTCACCCTTATGATGTGCACAATCAAAGTCAAAACAGATCTACCAGTGACTGTACGGCAGTGCTTACAGGTAGCCCCGGGAGACGGCTTGAATTATCGTCGCTGCCTTGCTCTGGATCTCCTCCATCGTCATGCCACCGCACTGTTGCAATATGGCTGCACATCCGTCATGGCCATTCTGCTTGGCTGCGTCCAGTGCTGTGATGCTGCAGAACCAGTCGGAAAACAACAGATACAGCGGCGTCACACACGGTACGGGCCAGTAAAAGATCGTACCGCTTTTTGTCCAGGATGGCCCGCCCAGTTCATCCAAAAGCCATAGAAGAACGCTAAAATGTGCCTGCCCTGTTAGCCGAAATATCTGATTTTTTTTCGGGGACACCCTGCACCCCTGGTCATGCCACTCCCCACTGCCCTGTGATGGCCCCGAGAGACATGCTGAGAACAATGGAAGAGTGATCCTGATTCATCCCCAATTAGAAACACATCGATTTGTCAGTTTATAACATGCGTTTCCTATTCTTGTCGATTTGAATTTCACTTACTCTTCTTCCGCAAACGATCTGACATTGACGGCAGCACCTCGCTGAAGCAGCGCCTCCACGACTTCATCGTGACCGCTACCAGATGCAAGATGCAGCGGAGTTAACCCAGAGGAGCCCTGTATTGGTGCAGACAGAAAGAGCCAAGCGCCCGATGTCAGCATTTCCACAGGGTACTACAGTAAAAATCTTCAGGGTAGATGATTGTTACGGCAAAATACAGTCATAACGGATTTACCCTTAATACTTTACACTGCATATAGTCATATACACTGTTGGTATACATTGCACACCAGGCCAAATCAAACCAGGATGGAGAAGCACAAGCCCGTTCCTGACATATGAGTAAAATTCTTTACCTGGTCATCAGGCCTCGCTCCGTTCAGGAGCAGCTCAGTCACCGCCGCTTGGTTGCCACTGAATGCTGCGGCCTGGAGTGCACTGGTTCCTTCGGCATCGTACACGTTGGCATCGGCACTGTAACTGAGCAGCACTTTTAGTGAAGCTGTGTGCTGGCCGAGGATGATGGCGTGCAGGCACGGCAGTCCCTCGAAACTGCCCAGATTCGGGTTGCAACCAGACCTCATGATCTACAAGAGCAGGATGAGCAGGACAATACACGTTTCCGAACCGTAGTGCAACGATCAGTGTGAACTATAGTCATGACAAAAAAATCACTCAAATAATTATGTAGACAGCAGACTCAGATCATCATCCCAGTGCTGCTACAGCAGATAAGCCTCCTCTTGTCATGTTCTGGGAAAGTGGCAATCTGCAACAGTTTCTTGGCTTCTAGTATTTTCTATTGTTGGATCGGTTTTGACATCGCTTTTCTGAAGGTTATACAGTGTACTGAGCCTGGGATGAGAAGAAAATAGGCTTGACCAGATTCGCTGTGACTCAGAACATCAGGCAATACAAAAACAAAATTCTCATTTTTGGTGTATACGAGTACCATATTCTGAGAAAGAAGCCTTCATGTGAAGGTATCGTCTTACGCCACATATTCCAGCACTACAGTTCTGTTGGTCGCCGAAGAACTGGGGGGGGGGGGGGGGGTCGGCCTTCTAGCCTAGACCGTTCTTATTTTTCGTGTATTGCAGTCTATGCACAGTTGAGTCACCGTGTATACATTGGTATGCTGTGCTTGGTGAAATTCTAGGCCCGATGTATAGGCTGGCTGTTCTCATGTATAGGCTGGCCGTTCTCATGTATAGGCTGGCTGTTCTCATGTATAGGCTGGCCGTTCTCATGTATAGGCTGGCTGTTCTCATGTATAGGCTGGCTGTTCTCATGTATAGGCTGGCCGTTCTCATGTATAGGCTGGCTGTTCTCATGTATAGGCTGGCTGTTCTCATGTATAGGCTGGCTGTTCTCATGTATAGGCTGGCCGTTCTCATGTATAGGCTGGCTGTTCTCATGTATAGGCTGGCTGTTCTCATGTATAGGCTGGCCGTTCTCATGTATAGGCTGGCTGTTCTCATGCATAGGCTGGCTGTTCTCATGTATAGGCTGGCTGTTCTCATGTATAGGCTGGCTGTTCTCATGTATAGGCTGGCCGTTCTCATGTATAGGCTGGCTGTTCTCATGTATAGGCTGGCTGTTCTCATGTATAGGCTGGCCGTTCTCATGTATAGGCTGGCTGTTCTCATGTATAGGCTGGCTGTTCTCATGTATAGGCTGGCCGTTCTCATGTATAGGCTGGCTGTTCTCATGTATAGGCTGGCTGTTCTCATGTATAGGCTGGCTGTTCTCATGTATAGGCTGGCTGTTCTCATGTATAGGCTGGCTGTTCTCATGTATAGGCTGGCTGTTCTCATGTATAGGCTGGCTGTTCTCATGTATAGGCTGGCTGTTCTCATGTATAGGCTGGCTGTTCTCATGTATAGGCTGGCTGTTCTCATGTATAGGCTGGCTGTTCTCATGTATAGGCTGGCTGTTCTCATGTATAGGCTGGCTGTTCTCATGTATAGGCTGGCCGTTCTCATGTATAGGCTGGCTGTTCTCATGTATAGGCTGGCCGTTCTCATGTATAGGCTGGCTGTTCTCATGTATAGGCTGGCCGTTCTCATGTATAGGCTGGCTGTTCTCATGTATAGGCTGGCCGTTCTCATGTATAGGCTGGCTGTTCTCATGTATAGGCTGGCCGTTCTCATGTATAGGCTGGCTGTTCTCATGTATAGGCTGGCCGTTCTCATGTATAGGCTGGCCGTTCTCATGTATAGGCTGGCTGTTCTCATGTATAGGCTGGCCGTTCTCATGTATAGGCTGGCCGTTCTCATGTATAGGCTGGCTGTTCTCATGTATAGGCTGGCTGTTCTCATGTATAGGCTGGCCGTTCTCATGTATAGGCTGGCTGTTCTCATGTATAGGCTGGCCGTTCTCATGTATAGGCTGGCCGTTCTCATGTATAGGCTGGCTGTTCTCATGTATAGGCTGGCCGTTCTCATGTATAGGCTGGCCGTTCTCATGTATAGGCTGGCCGTTCTTCGGCTCCCGACACTCACAGTACAGTACTGTACTGCGACTTACCAACTCCAAGCACTGCGCCTTGCCGGTCTCGCATGCCACAAACACCGGTGACTCCACCTCGGAGGACCTCTTATTCACGGTGGCGTTGGCGTTGAGCAGCTCTGAGAGGCAGTCTGTGCTGCCATTCTCGACAGCAAGATGAGCAGCTAGATACAGAAACAGTGAAGCAAAAACCATGTTGGAAATAGGGACAGTTGGATGCTGGTAACAGCAGGGATTCATACAGGGGGCCTAGTGAAGCATCGGGGAAGGTCCTACACGGGAAGTCTAAAACATAACAACCACGCACTCACAAGCAAGGAGAGTTCCAAGTTCTTTAACCTGACCGGTTTCTGTGACATGAGTCACTTCATCAGAGGAATGAGGATAAATGACAATGTGGAACTCAATATAACCAGCGAACTGGACAGACAGGCGTTGAGCACTGTCGAGTAATTAGCGCGAAAAAAAAAAAAGCAATTAGCGATTTAGCGCGAAAGAAAGCGTGAACAAAACACGGGGTTGCTTGCGAGGCGAAAAAACAAACACGAGGTTGAGTGCAAGGCATGGCATGGAGGTAAAAAATACCTATACCCATCGTGAATGTGGTTTCCTAAAACATAAGTTAGCGCGAAAAGAATTTTGCAGGGTGCGTTGAAGGCTGAGGAGGCCAGGGTGATAGTCAGTAACAAAAACTGTGGGGCAAGAGGCAGAAGCTTGCACAGAGCTAGCTGGAGGTATGAGTTGACAGCTAGCTGGGGTATCACTGAACGCATCGTGGAGAAACCTAGGAGGGTAACCACGCTTGCGAAGCCTGGTCCAGAAAGCATCACGTATAGCGAGCAGGGAGGTGATCTCACTGTTTGTGTGGTTATAGCGCAGCAATTCAGCTTTAATAAAGGCTCTGAAACATGAGCGGGGGTGGTCGGACGTAAATGGGATGTACAAATAAGCGTTCCTGGGCTTTTGGAAAGTACTGAATGTGAATGTGGATTTATCATTAATAGAGATGATCAAATCAAGAAACTCAATACTTTTACTGGGGTCTGACCACGTAAGGCTGATGGCGTCAAGTTTTGCGTACATGTGCCGTTTGACGGCAGGCAGATTGCTCAGTCTTTTGATGATTAAGAGAAGATCATCAACGTATCGACCGAAGAACTTTATGGTGTTACGGAAGACTGAGAGTGATGTACGCTCATGGACGAAGAGGAAAATATTTGCAACATTAACCGCCATGGGTGTACCCATGGCCATGCCATTCTCTTGGTGATACACCAAACCATCATGCTCGAAAAAATTATTTCTTAGCACAAAAGAAGAAAGATCAATGAGCAAGTCTTTCATGGGGTGATTATTTTCGTCGAGGAACACGTGCAAGGCATTGGTCGTGTCTTTCCACGACATGCATGTGTAAAGACTTTCGACGTCTGCAGTCAAAAGGGAGCAGTCACTCAAGTCATCGTTCGACGGAGTGATCAAACTCTTTACAACATCGTTAGTAGAAGTAAACACAGTGTTTGCTGATTTCATGGACTCTTTATATGGTAGTCGACATAGCGAATTTCCCTTTCAAGCCAGCCAAGTTTCGGCTCATTCCCAAAATCCACAAACCCCTTGGGCCCTGTGGAGTTAAAGGCAGGCCCATTGTGTCGTGTCAGGGCTACTGCACAACCCCAGCCTCTCGCTATGTCGACTACCATATAAAGAGTCTCATGAAATCAGCAAACACTGTGTTTACTTCTACTAACGATGTTGTAAAGAGTTTGATCACTCCGTCGAACGATGACTTGAGTGACTGCTCCCTTTTGACTGCAGACGTCGAAAGTCTTTACACATGCATGTCGTGGAAAGACACGACCAATGCCTTGCACGTGTTCCTCGACGAAAATAATCACCCCATGAAAGACTTGCTCATTGATCTTTCTTCTTTTGTGCTAAGAAATAATTTTTTCGAGCATGATGGTTTGGTGTATCACCAAGAGAATGGCATGGCCATGGGTACACCCATGGCGGTTAATGTTGCAAATATTTTCCTCTTCGTCCATGAGCGTACATCACTCTCAGTCTTCCGTAACACCATAAAGTTCTTCGGTCGATACGTTGATGATCTTCTCTTAATCATCAAAAGACTGAGCAATCTGCCTGCCGTCAAACGGCACATGTGCGCAAAACTTGACGCCATCAGACTTACGTGGTCAGACCCCAGTAAAAGTATTGAGTTTCTTGATTTGATCATCTCTATTAATGATAAATCCACATTCACATTCAGTACTTTCCAAAAGCCCAGGAACGCTTATTTGTACATCCCATTTACGTCCGACCACCCCCGCTCATGTTTCAGAGCCTTTATTAAAGCTGAATTGCTGCGCTATAACCACACAAACAGTGAGATTACCTCCCTGCTCGCTATACGTGATGCTTTCTGGACCAGGCTTCGCAAGCGTGGTTACCCTCCTAGGTTTCTCCACGATGCGTTCAGTGATACCCCAGCTAGCTGTCAACTCATACCTCCAGCTAGCTCTGTGCAAGCTTCTGCCTCTTGCCCCACAGTTTTTGTTACTGACTATCACCCTGGCCTCCTCAGCCTTCAACGCACCCTGCAAAATTCTTTTCGCGCTAACTTATGTTTTAGGAAACCACATTCACGATGGGTATAGGTATTTTTTACCTCCATGCCATGCCTTGCACTCAACCTCGTGTTTGTTTTTTCGCCTCGCAAGCAACCCCGTGTTTTGTTCACGCTTTCTTTCGCGCTAAATCGCTAATTGCTTTTTTTTTTTCGCGCTAATTACTCGACAGTGCTCAACGCCTGTCTGTCCAGTTCGCTGGTTATATTGAGTTCCACATTGTCATTTATCCTCATTCCTCTGATGAAGTGACTCATGTCACAGAAACCGGTCAGGTTAAAGAACTTGGAACTCTCCTTGCTTGTGAGTGCGTGGTTGTTATGTTTTAGACTTCCCGTGTAGGACCTTCGCCGATGCTTCACTACGATGGGTATAGGTATTTTTTACCTCCATGCCATGCCTTGCACTCAACCTCGTGTTTGTTTTTTCGCCTCGCAAGCAACCCCGTGTTTTGTTCACGCTTTCTTTCGCGCTAAATCGCTAATTGCTTTTTTTTTCGCGCTAATTACTCGACAGTGCTCAACGCCTGTCTGTCCAGTTCGCTGGTTATATTGAGTTCCACATTGTCATTTATCCTTATTCCTCTGATGAAGTGACTCATGTCACAGAAACCGGTCAGGTTAAAGAACTTGGAACTCTCCTTGCTTGTGAGTGCGTGGTTGTTATGTTTTAGACTTCCCGTGTAGGACCTTCGCCGATGCTTCACTACGATGGGTATAGGTATTTTTTACCTCCATGCCATGCCTTGCACTCAACCTCGTGTTTGTTTTTTCGCCTCGCAAGCAACCCCGTGTTTTGTTCACGCTTTCTTTCGCGCTAAATCGCTAATTGCTTTTTTTTTCGCGCTAATTACTCGACAGTACTCAACGCCTGTCTGTCCAGTTCGCTGGTTATATTGAGTTCCACATTGTCATTTATCCTTATTCCTCTGATGAAGTGACTCATGTCACAGAAACCGGTCAGGTTAAAGAACTTGGAACTCTCCTTGCTTGTGAGTGCGTGGTTGTTATGTTTTAGACTTCCCGTGTAGGACCTTCGCCGATGCTTCACTAGGATACCTTATGTGCCACGCTATTACCATTTTACCATTGATGTTATATTCATCCCGGAGTCAATCCGCCATCCATTCACAATTGTACTTCAAGTAGTAATAGTGCTTGGTTAGACCAGACAAGTCCACACGATGCTTGCAGACACTGCTACACAAAGTCCAGTAGCAACACTTCTAAATGCCAACCACCATAGCCAGTCCAGCAGCAACACTCCTCAATGCCAACCACCATAGCCAGTCCAGCAGCAACACTCCTCAATGCCAACCACCATAGCCAGTCCAGCAGCAACACTCCTCAATGCCAACCACCATAACCAGTCCAGCAGCAACACTCCTCAATGCCAACCACCATAACCAGTCCAGCAGCAACACTCCTCAATGCCAACCACCATAGCCAGTCCAGCAGCAACACTCCTCAATGCCAACCACCATAGCCAGTCCAGCAGCAACACTCCTCAATGCCAACCACCATAGCCAGTCCAGCAGCAACACTCCTCAATGCCAACCACCATAGCCAGTCCAGCAGCAACACTCCTCAATGCCAACCACCATAGCCCGTCCAGCAGCAACACTCCTCAATGCCAACCACCATAGCCAGTCCAGCAGCAACACTCCTCAATGCCAACCACCATGACCAGTCCAACAGCAACACTCCTCAATGCCAACCACCATGACCAGTCCAGCAGCAACACTCCTCAATGCCAATCACCATAACCAGTCCAGCAGCAACACTCCTCAATGCCAACCACCATAGCCAGTCCAGCAGCAACACTCCTCAATGCCAACCACCATAGCCAGTCCAGCAGCAACACTCCTCAATGCCAACCACTATAGCCAGTCCAGCAGCAACACTCCTCAACGCCAACCACCATAGCCAGTCCAGCAGCAACACTCCTCAATGCCAACCACCATAGCCAGTCCAGCAGCAACACTCCTCAATGCCAACCACCATAACCAGTCCAGCAGCAACACTCCTCAATGCCAACCACCATAACCAGTCCAGCAGCAACACTCCTCAATGCCAACCACCATAGCCAGTCCAGCAGCAACACTCCTCAATGCCAACCACCATAGCCAGTCCAGCAGCAACACTCCTCAATGCCAACCACCATAGCCAGTCCAGCAGCAACACTCCTCAATGCCAACCACCATAGCCAGTCCAGCAGCAACACTCCTCAATGCCAACCACCATAACCAGTCCAGCAGCAACACTCCTCAATGCCAACCACCATAACCAGTCCAGCAGCAACACTCCTCAATGCCAACCACCATAGCCAGTCCAGCAGCAACACTCCTCAATGCCAACCACCATAGCCAGTCCAGCAGCAACACTCCTCAATGCCAACCACCATAGCCAGTCCAGCAGCAACACTCCTCAATGCCAACCACCATAACCAGTCCAGCAGCAACACTCCTCAATGCCAACCACCATAACCAGTCCAGCAGCAACACTCCTCAATGCCAACCACCATAGCCAGTCCAGCAGCAACACTCCTCAATGCCAACCACCATAGCCAGTCCAGCAGCAACACTCCTCAATGCCAACCACCATAGCCAGTCCAGCAGCAACACTCCTCAATGCCAACCACCATAGCCAGTCCAGCAGCAACACTCCTCAATGCCAACCACCATAGCCCGTCCAGCAGCAACACTCCTCAATGCCAACCACCATAGCCAGTCCAGCAGCAACACTCCTCAATGCCAACCACCATGACCAGTCCAACAGCAACACTCCTCAATGCCAACCACCATGACCAGTCCAGCAGCAACACTCCTCAATGCCAATCACCATAACCAGTCCAGCAGCAACACTCCTCAATGCCAACCACCATAACCAGTCCAGCAGCAACACTCCTCAATGCCAGCCACCATAGCCAGTCCAGCAGCAACACTCCTCAATGCCAACAACCATAGCCAGTCCAGCAGCAACACTCCTCAATGCCAACCACCATAGCCAGTCCAGCAGCAACACTCCTCAATGCCAACCACCATAGCCAGTCCAGCAGCAACACTCCTCAATGCCAACCACCATAACCAGTCCAGCAGCAACACTCCTCAATGCCAACCACCATAGCCAGTCCAGCAGCAACACTCCTCAATGCCAACCACCATAGCCAGTCCAGCAGCAACACTCCTCAATGCCAACCACCATAGCCAGTCCAGCAGCAACACTCATCAATGCCAACCACCATAGCCAGTCCAGCAGCAACACTCCTCAATGCCAACCACCATAGCCAGTCCAGCAGCAACACTCCTCAATGCCAACCACCATAACCAGTCCAGCAGCAACACTCCTCAATGCCAACCACCATAGCCAGTCCAGCAGCAACACTCCTCAATGCCAACCACCATAGCCAGTCCAGCAGCAACACACCTCAATGCCAACCACCATAGCCAGTCCAGCAGCAACACTCCTCAATGCCAGCCACCATAGCCAGTCCAGCAGCAACACTCCTCAATGCCAACCACCATAGCCAGTCCAGCAGCAACACTCCTCAATGCCAACCACCATAGCTAGTCCAGCAGCAACACTCCTCAATGCCAGCCACCATAGCCAGTCCAGCAGCAACACTCATCAACGCCAACCACCATAGCCAGTCCAGCAGCAACACTCCTCAATGCCAACCACCATAGCCAGTCCAGCAGCAACACTCCTCAATGCCAACCACCATAGCCAGTCCAGCAGCAACACTCCTCAATGCCAACCACCATAGCCAGTCCAGCAGCAACACACCTCAATGCCAACCACCATAGCCAGTCCAGCAGCAACACTCCTCAATGCCAGCCACCATAGCCAGTCCAGCAGCAACACTCCTCAATGCCAACCACCATAGCCAGTCCAGCAGCAACACTCCTCAATGCCAACCACCATAGCTAGTCCAGCAGCAACACTCCTCAATGCCAGCCACCATAGCCAGTCCAGCAGCAACACTCCTCAATGCCAACCACCATAACCAGTCCAGCAGCAACACTCTTTTAGGCCGCGGTCACACCAAACAAGCCGTTTCCCGCTTGCGCTGAAAGTGGCTTGTGCTGAATGGGGCGGTTGGTCACACCACGGCACGAAATCGGCTGGATTTTTTTGTGTGCTAGAGTTTTTTTTCTTCCCGCTCATTTTTGAATATGATTTTCTCCTGTTTTCCCGTCCGCCTTCTCCAGCACACTTCTTCAGTTCGTCCAAGATCCACGCTTTCTTTCTGGTATTTTTTTCATAGTGGTCTCATACTTGGTTTTTGTTTCAAACCAAAGCTCCAGTAGTCGCCGCTCCAGTGCTACTGTCCAGGATTCCATGATGACCGACAAAAAGGCAAGGAGAGAAGTTTCACCAACAATGAAAGCGGAAGGTGGTAGAACACGATGCAAGCTGCAAGATCATGCCAAGATGCGCTTTGAACGAGTTTATTTTTCCCGCCACTGCGCCAGAATGGCTGAAAGTGGCTGAATCCATTCAGCGCTCCCATTCAGCGCTTTGAAAACGGCTGACTGCTGAAAAAGGCTGAAGCCGAAAATTCAGCCGTTTCCGTAGCGACGATGACGTCAAAAAGCGCTTTTTTCCGCTGAATGGCTGAATCGCGCTTGGTGTGACCGCGGCCTTACATCAACCACCATACATAGCCCAGCAGCAGCAATCCTCAACATTGAATTCCTCCTGCATAAAATAACAGGCTTCTTAGTTACTACATGTAGCAGTCAGCAGAGCAGTCTGGTGTCAGCTAGTACATGCTAGTACATGCTAGTACATGCTAGTACATGCTAGTGTAGCGGGCCGCAGTCTCTCGGAGGCAAAAATACAAGGGTCTCAGTGAACACACTGTAACTGGCAATTGAAATGTACTGGCAACGAAATTAACTGATTGGCAACTAAATTAACTAACTGGCTATAAAAGAATCGTGAGCAGCAGCTTTGATACAAAGGCAGACTCCGTACGCTAATGTACGGGGATACAGTACGGGGATATGCTATACTCTAAACACTAAACGCTATACGCTTTGAAGTCACCAGCGTGCCAACGCTACACTAGTATATACGGTTTATTTTTCCAAGGGCCGACACATTCGGGCTCTCCGCCTTCTCCGTGAAATAAAATGCTAGTACATGCTAGTACATGCTAGTACATGCTAGTACATGCTAGTACATGCTAGTACATGCTAGTACATGCTAGTGCATGCTAGTACATGCTAGTACATGCTAGTGCATGCTAGTACATGCTAGTACATGCTCAGAGTACATGTCAGGACATGCTAGTACATGTACAGCTTTGTTGTTGAATGTTGCCGGGCACTGATATCAAAGCAATGAGTGTACACGATCACCTGACGAGTATGGTGCATTACAAATCACTGCAGGTTTGATGTGAAATCATTGCTGGGATCAATCTCGGCTACTAGTATTCCATACCTGTCATGCCCCTCTTGTCCTCTATGTTCACATCGCCCTGCATGTCCGGATGTTCCAACAGCAGCTGCAATGTTGTGAAATGATATGTTCACGTGCACATCAGCAGAGTTAGAGCATGAGCAGCAACACGGCAAGAACACATGCATAATCATTACATCCAACACTCCACCTTGTCAGGCTGATGCAGCAAGTAAATGCATAGAACATTGAGTGTAAAGTACAGTAAAACCTGTAACTAACGACCACCGTAACTATAGCGACCAGCCTGGTACTACAGACCACCGTGACTATAGCGACCAGCCTGGTACTACAGACCACCGTGACTATAGCGACCAGCCTGGTACTACAGACCACCGTGACTATAGCGACCAGCCTGGTACTACAGACCACCGTGACTATAGCGACCAGCCTGGTACTACAGACCACCGTGACTATAGCGACCAGCCTGGTACTACAGACCACCGTGACTATAGCGACCAGCCTGGTACTACAGACCACCGTGACTATAGCGACCAGCCTGGTACTACAGACCACCGTGACTATAGCGACCAGCCTGGTACTACAGACCACCGTGACTATAGCGACCAGCCTGGTACTACAGACCACCGTGACTATAGCGACCAGCCTGGTACTACAGACCACCGTGACTATAGCGACCAGCCTGGTACTACAGACCACCGTGACTATAGCGACCAGCCTGGTACTACAGACCACCGTGACTATAGCGACCAGCCTGGTACTACAGACCACCGTGACTATAGCGACCAGCCTGGTACTACAGACCACCGTGACTATAGCGACCAGCCTGGTACTACAGACCACCGTGACTATAGCGACCAGCCTGGTACTACAGACCACCGTGACTATAGCGACCAGCCTGGTACTACAGACCACCGTGACTATAGCGACCAGCCTGGTACTACAGACCACCGTGACTATAGCGACCAGCCTGGTACTACAGACCACCGTGACTATAGCGACCAGCCTGATACTACAGACCACCGTGACTATAGCGACCAGCCTGGTACTACAGACCATCGTGACTATAGCGACCAGCCTGGTACTACAGACCACCGTGACTATAGCGACCAGCCTGGTACTACAGACCACCGTGACTATAGCGACCAGCCTGGTACTACAGACCACTTTGCCAGGCACGGATTGTCTCACATTCATATAGTTGTGCGGTGCAAACCTCTGACTAAGGACCACCTGCCACTAAAGACCGCTTTCTCTGGCCCCAAGGGGTGGTCGTTAGCCACAGGTTTTACCAAGAGTACATAACCCCTCAGAGTGTGCAACGCCTGATCCATCTCTGCATAGGGTCTTGGTCGAGCGTAATCGGATCTTCTGATGTCATGCGTACACTCCACACCAGCGCAAGGCCGGTCTCGAGGCAGGGCACCGTTGTTTTTGATCCGAGAGTACCCACGATTCCCCGGGCTCCCCTCAGATATGTACGGTATTATGACGCAAAGATCCGATTACGCTCGACCAAGACCCTATGCAGAGCTGGATCAGGCGTTGCACACTCTGGGGGGGGGGGGGGGGGGGGGGGGAGGTATGTACTCTTGATTTTACTGTACGATGGAAATAACATTTCCCTTTGTACTGGTTATAGAGTACCTCTACGAACACTCGGCACATCCTTTTACAATCACTAAGTCATTATTATTATTTTTTTATTGAGTGACAGAATCTTAGCTGCAACACCAGTGCTCCACAGTTCACATCGTCCCATTTCTTACCGCCAGCATTTCAGCGTTGTCCTCCGTTACAGCCCAGTGGAGTGGCCGGCGTCCATCAGAGTCAGGCAAGTTGGCCAGCGATTCTAGCTGAGCGTAGAGACGGACAACGTCCACGCTACCTGACATGATTGCGTAGTGCAAGGGGCTCAACCTGCAAATAGTGTTTGCAAAAATCAAGGTGATGGAGCATTGCTGGCCAAATTAATGGTCCATGGTTTGATTCCCTGGTTCGATTCCCCGGTTCAATTCCCTGGTTCTATTCCCCTGTTTAATTCCCTGGTTCGATTCCCAGTGTATGGTGCCAGACAATGCTTCCATTGAACATTTTTTTACTGTTTCATTCTTTAGCACTACCACTGAGGAGTAAAAGCAGATATAAAAGTGGCACAGGGTCATCGGGGTTAAGAGTGCGTAAAACACTCCTTATAACAGTGCCCCCCCCCCGGAATAATGGGAGGTCATCATTGCCTTGATAGCTGCTTCCAAGGACAATGGGGGTATGCCATACCAATCATGTAACCTATAACAAAAGTACTAGCTATTACGCCCATGTGCGCATGTCAGAGAACAACATTGTTTATACCAAATGAAACACAATATCCGTGTTATCTGTGTGCCAGGTAAATCTCGTCAAGTTTAGTTTTTTTCCTGTAGCAAATGGCATACCAGGAAATAGTTGTCCCTATCACTAGTGTCTGAAATGCAGAATTCTATACTTACCCAAAGGAATCCACACAGGCATCCAGAGCACCATGTCGTAACAGAGTGCTGACGCAGGAGTTCTGACAGTGAATAGTGGCCAGGTGCAGTGCAGACTGGTCATCACGGCACTTCGTATCCATGTTGCAACTGCAATCAGTGAAAACAAAACCCACAAGCCATGAAGGTGGGAACAGACACATTCTCGGAACGCAACAATGTGCAGTGTGGCTGAGAGCCGCGGAAAAGCTCACACAATAGAGGTTACGCGAGTGGGGCAGCCTAAGCAGTTGTACAAGGAGACCAACACGGTGCAAAACTGAAAAGGAGCCAATGTCTGGCTATACTAGATACTGCACCTTAGTGTATTGAGCACTGTCACGAGCAGCCACAACTCCCTCCGAGTATGTGTACTGTAAAACATGTGGCAGCCGCTTACTTTTCCATTGAGCACACAGCGTCCACAATGTGTGCATAACCCAGCTTGGAGGCGACGTGCAGAACTGTCTCACTGTAGATATCCCTGTAGTGAATGCACACCATTAGAAAGTCAGACTGACGCAGCAAAATTTACTTTTGCGACTCCAGATCACATTTAACGCTAAAGAAACATGGCACTTTAGACGGTTACCCAGAAGCGGAAACGTATCAAAAATCGTGCACAACGGGAGGAGAAGATATCCATGGCAATCATTTAAATCTGAGGGCAACAATAGCAAAAGCACAAGCATCACAGAGCAAACAAAGAGCACTCGGAAAGTGGGGATATTTCGCTAGAGGTGAGGTCGGACGTTGGAGAGCAAAATTAAGCTGCTGTCCTTCAAAAAACCGATAGGCATTGTTTGGTGTTGTGTTGATTTCGGGACACATGTACATTGTAGGTAGCAGTGCATACCTCATGTTGACGATGGCTGGATAGGCCTGATGCAAGGTAGTGATGCATGTTGCATCGGTGTTGGTCACTGCCCAGTGCATAGCTGTTTTGCCTTCCATGTCCACTGCCTTTGGGCTTGCCCCAGCTACAGCAAAGATAGCATAGAATGCATGCCATTGTACACAATGCTAGTTATATGCCTCACAGTCCTTCCACGAATCACCACTTTCAGACCAGAGTCAGAATCATTGTCTAGTGTCTAGCACACTCACTCTGGTACATTCACTCTGGTACATTCACTCTGGTACACTCTGGTACACTCACTCTGGTACACTCACTCTGGTACATTCACTCTGGTACACTCACTCTGGTACACTCACTCTGGTACACTCACTCTGGTACATTCACTCTGGTACACTCACTCTGGTACACTCACTCCGGTACACTCACTCTGGTACATTCACTCTGGTACATTCACTCTGGTACACTCACTCTGGTACACTCACTCTGGTACATTCACTCTGGTACACTCACTCTGGTACATTCACTCTGGTACATTCACTCTGGTACATTCACTCTGGTACACTCACTCTGGTACACTCACTCTGGTACACTCACTCTGGTACACTCACTCTGGTACATTCACTCTGGTACACTCACTCTGGTACACTCACTCTGGTACATTCACTCTGGTACACTCACTCTGGTACATTCACTCTGGTACACTCACTCTGGTACATTCACTCTGGTACACGCACATGCCGGTACCTGTTACAATGAAACCTGTCTAAGATGACTGCTCAAGGGACCTTCAAAGTGTGGTCTCTGCAACCAGGCGGTCTCCTTATCCATTGCCATTTGACTGGAAAAAGCATCTCTTGGTCCTGGCTGAAGTGGTTGTCTGGGACAGGTGGTCGCCTTACCCGAGTGGTCACCTAGACAGGTTTTACTGTAGTACAGTCGTCCCTCTCTAATCCAGCACTTTATAATCCAGCACCCTCGATAAACCAGCATGATTTTCAGTAGCCAAAATGTCCTCTTCATGCACATTGCAGCAGTAAATCAGATTTGTTAATCCAGCACCCTCCCTAATCCAGCAGATTTCCCTTGTCACAAATTGTGCCGGATTCAATATCTATAGAGGGACCACTGTGTACATGTATTCTAGAGAGCCAGGAGTATTCATCATGGCACTAGTTCCAAACAAAAGTGGACTGACTGCCTAGACCAATTTTGAATGCATAACGTCATGGTGCGGACATTCTCATTCACGCCGAAGCTATCTGCTATTCACCAATCCAAAGAAGTCGAATTTTCATACTAATAGCCGGAGGCCAGCGTACCTTTGAGCAGAGTGGATAGATGCTGTGCCTTGCCACAATGAGCTGCAACGTGCAACGCCGTCATTGACTCCTTGTCCACCAGATCCACGTCACCCCCAACAACACTGAACAAGATGCGAAAGGGCACAACATAATGTCAGGGCATGGGCATGCTAACGTTACTAAATGTTAGCCCTTTTCTCCATTCATCTGGGGCGCACTCGAGTCTCTAGCAAAAAGACTTGAAGGCATGATTTTATCGTGCATTCAACGTATCGGTTTGCTCAGACCCTGGTCAAATGTACTTCAAGGATACATACAGCATCTCGAAGGAGCTGCACCCTCTCCCCTCACTCCACACAGCCGTGTGCAGTATGTGGTATGTATTATGAAGGATATTTTAAAATGTGGAGGTTCTTAGCATACCCTTTCAAGCTGTTCCTGAAAATTGAGGACAGTCCGTCCGAACAGAACACTACAGGCATACCATTGACAACTGATCACAGAAACGAGTACTTCAAGTATGTTATTAATATACAACAAAAAACAGTGTTGGTTGACGGAAAGCGGTGTGTTTAAAATATTTTTAATGCAGATCAGAGACACTGGCTGCTGCTATGCACATCTCATGTACCTGCAGTGCTTGAGTAAAAGCTGTAAGCACTTCACGCTGTCACTGCTGATGGAGATGTGTAGCGGTGGCCGTCCATAGATGTCGCTGTGCGATCACAGCAAGGAAGAACCAGCCATGTCATGAATGATGAGATTTGTGATACAGAGTCACAGTGACCGCTGTCTGAAAGAGTCTCACACTACATCGGTTTAAACAGTAGAGGAGCGCTCAAAATGTTTTTTGGCACATTCACACAATAGGTACACAGGCGAGTTCGATACAGGGTTTCATACAAGAATAGGTTTTGTACGTATCAACTGCTTTGTACTGGTTCATGTGTCAAACTGGCTCGAATAAGTGTCAATTCCTTCAGGCATACATGTATGTGTGTGTGTGTGTGTGTGTGTGTGTGTGTGTGTGTGTGTGTGTGTGTGTGTGTGTGTGTGTGTGTGTGTGTGTGTGTGTGTGTGTGTGTGTGTGTGTGTGCATGTGTGTGTGTGTATATGTGTGTATGCTGTTTATACTTACTGTGGTGCCCAGTCACACGCGGCCTCTATCAAGAACTTCAGTGCACGATGCTGTCCAAAGTATGCTGCATAGTGCACAGCAGTGTGGCCATTGGGGTCACGCTGAACAGAACACAATGATCGCACACAGTACATAATTCATATCAATACATCTGCAACGCAGCACCGTGATTAGCAGGTACTAGTACTCAATCTAACAGCACACTTTGATAGCGGACCAACAACAAAACTACTCCCATGCCACCATGCCGCAGTGTACTGCTATCCGGCATGCTTTAATGCTGTGGGTATCCTGCCAGGCTAAGTGAACTACTCCGCGTACATGTATGTACACATGCAGGTTCTAGGTTTTAGCCGAGTAATCAAGAAAAATCAACGAACACGACTGGGAATGAAAGCAGGGGTCTTTGGCTTTGAGCAGCGGTGCTCCAGCCACTATATTAGGCTACGTTGTCCTTCTCAAGCAAATTATGGCACTTCCGTCCTTTCATGCGTACCTTTTGAACTCACGCAATCACACAGAAGTTCAAGAAAGCAAATTAGACTACCGTAATGTCGCGTGCATTAGCCGGGGCTTATATGCCTATAAGCCGGTGATGGAGTCAGGCTTGTACACAAGACAGGCTTATACACGAGACAGGCTTATATGACAAGCACCACCCAATGACCAGGCTTGTATGCGCAAACTGCTGACTTTTGGACGTCAAAACCAACATTTTCCAACGGGATTTTTTTTCTTTTTTTTCGCAAGTGTACGGTACCATGCAAACATGAACATGTAAAAGGCGCGCTCACCAGTGTTGCGTAGTAGCCCGGCTTACGCACGCGACACGTGGCGCGTCTCGTGTACTGGCCCGGCTTATGCATGCGACAGGCTTGTACGCGAAAAGCTGTTGCAGATTTCATGCTTCTACACGAGACAGGCTTATGCACAAATCCGGCTTATGCACGCGACATTACGGTAAATCCGATGATGGCAAATGTCATTCTGTATTTGTCTACTTCGAAGTATGAGGAATAGCACTACTGGCGTGTGGATGAGTAGCGCAGCTACAATTACACCTGTGCCTGTGAGGGGTGTTGTGTCCAGAACTGACAGTAATGAAGTGGTCTATTTTACAGACATGTGGGTGTAGATATAGTGAAGAGTCAGGGAGGCCATGTCCAGCAGAGCAGGGTAGCATGCGTAGTACAGAGTAGTGCGAGGTCATATAACTTACCGTCTATACATAGCGACAGATGGGGAAAGGACTATGCCGTGGATGGGTGAAAGGATAACCAGATATAGGATGCTACATCCCCTCCTTTTTGAAAAAAAAATAGAAATTATGCTACACTAGCCTTACCACTTCTCTCTTGGCACCGCATGTCAACAGCATGTCCAGGCACGGCTTGGAGTCCGCCACGGCCGCGTACATCAGCGGCGTTCGACCAAAGACGTCGCGCTCGCTGAGTCCGGCGTAGCCAAGCTGCCCTTGACGCTCGCTGTCGATCTGGACATCACAACATGAAAGGCAAGCACATGCCTCAACCAATGAATTTGTATTTATGTTGATTTTAGCAAGGTTTTTAGTAGGAACAATGTCCAGCGCTGTCCAGCTGCTAGTACCCCCCCCCCCCCTCCCCCCCCCCCCCCCCCCCCCAGTCCCCACATCCATTTTCTGGCTAATGCCAATCTACACGTGTGAATAGAGCGTGTATTGTCAATTGGGATGTGAGTGAATCCACTGATAGAGACAAACAGGCACTGCTATCATATTTCAAGAAGCTCAGTGGGGAACTGTACGGTAAGATTTTGACCAGGGGTTTCAGTTGGAATAAAATCTCACTAGCAAGTTGCAACTTCCATGTACACGCAGTGTAATAGTAACAGTGGTGTGTTAATAACTTGTTTATAGATATGCTGGATGTACATGAGTGTTCGTGCTGCCGTGCTCTAGTCTTCGTCCTTGGTCATGGCATCACCTGTCAACACTGCATGCTTAGGAGTGATCCAGCCAGGATGGATATGTGATAGAGTATGTTACCATGTAGCAGTTATGCTCTGGTCAGTCACCAACCTTCACAATGCTGACTACTGCGTTGATATTTCCTTGTGCACATGCCTTGTGCAGACCAGTCAGTTGACCGCTCTTCAGAACTGCAGCAATAGAGGGACAGGTAGTGAGTGTAGAGGCGCATATCAAACATGTCACAAACGCACATGCGCGTGCGCTCACACACACTCGGACTCGGACATGCCCATCGCGGAAGCGATGATAGCGAATAGCACTTAGCAACTTGTGCTGGGATTACACCATTCAACAGCTTGCAAGGCTGATGAATTGACTGCCACTAATTTTCGCCTGGTATCCACCACACACACACAAACACACACACACACACACACACACACACACACACACACACACACACACACACACACACACAGTCAGCTACATGCACAATACACTAGTATTAAGAAACGCGATGTGCTGTCTGATGGTCTTTTGTGCATGAGAGTTTACCTTTTCTCCAAGCGTATACGGCGCTACACCCAGGTGTATGCATTGAGCACTCTCTCCAGCTATCGCACCTCGCTCTAAATGTAATGAGACACGATGTACAGTATAGGCGCAACCACCTTCCACAACCGAAGTCAGGCTTGTGACGCTACCCAGGGCCGGGTACGCCATGCCATTGGTCAGAAGACTGCCCCTGTCTTTGGGCTGGGCTCGGGTGTGATTTCTATGTGTATAGGAGGAGTCATTGCTGCACTGTTGCCCACAAAAAAGTAATACATGTAGTTATTATAATCGATTGATAAATACCGTAAAAGCCTGTGTATAGGCCCCCGGGTGTATAGAATAGCAGCCTCGATTTCCTGGGCGTATACAAGGGCACGGGCGTTATTTTGGAACCGGGCGTATACTTGGAATGGGGATAGCCGTAAGTATTGGGCATCAGTACCTGTACATGTACTGGTGTTTCCGGCACACCTGGGCGTATACATGGGCACGGGCGCTATTTTGAAACAAAAGTGTTGACTTCCCCTGACTGGGCGTGTACACGGAGGGTGGGCGTAATTTCGAGTGGGCGTATACACGGGTTTTTACGGTATGGTGGTAAACACACGCCCGCGTCAACTTCATATTATAATCGATGGGTAAATAATTAATTGAACACATGCACATCGAGTTCAAGAGTTCAGGACCGGAGTTAGTGTTATGCATTCTCATCCTGCACTATGATTGTATGCTGAAGTTACTATGGCGCTGCTGGGTAGTCACGACAACTCAGCCCAGCTTGTTCAGCAGAAAAGACATTCGTGTCCATCAAAGTGATCACTCCCACCCTAAACATGCCTGTAATGTTGGTTTGGCAAGTATAAGATTGTGTGCACTGTGACTGCCCTGTGAGTTGGGCATTGACCCAAGTGGCGATTTACCTTACAAGAGGTCCTAGCAGTGGAAGAATGCCCCCCCCCGTAGAATACACATGCCAGGCTGTTACTATAGCTACAACTAGTACAACTTGGTGGTAAGGCTTTGTTCACGTAGCACCGGTAAATGCTGAGATCGATACTGCCCGAGAGAGACTCGACTCGCCTCTCCTTGTCCTAGTGACCAATGTAAATGACTGAAGTACGTATTGTGATTGTATGGCAAATTATTGCCAGTGAAGGCCGGGCTATCCTTTTCCGTTGCCATTGCCAAGCCACCGTGCTCACGGCATGCAGGATGCAGAGACTTCTCTGTGTGTGTGTGTACGTGTGTGTGTGTACGTGTGTGTGTGTGTGTGTGTGTGTGTGTGTGTGTGTGTGTGTCTGTGCGTGTGTGTGTGTGCGTGCGTGTGCGGGTGTCTGTGGCGGGTGTTTTACTGTTGTGAAACTGGACCACAAAGACTAGTTCTTGCAAAGACTATTAAAGTGAACGTTTTGCGTTATCAGTGCTACAGCTACTTACCTCTTCTCAAGAAGTCACCGTCAGCACCTTCCTCAGCCACTCCAGTCAGGCTAATCGTACTCGCCGCCCTCTCGAGAAGATTAGCCACCGTACCACCTGCACCGCCCTCCGAAGTAGGCAGAACCCAACATTGCAGCGCTGCGTCGGCGTTACGCGTGGCCAGACGAACACTTGTCGACGTCTTCGGGCGCATTCTCGCCTGCGCCTGCAGCGTCAGCTCCAGCGAAGTAGAGGTTGCACGTCTGTTCAGAGGTTTCGCATTGTGGCTGTGGCCTGCTGGCGAGACTGCGAAGCTCTTTGACTTCTGCCGCTTCCCAAATGACGCCATTTTCAAGCACCGCGAAGCACACTTCGTCAAAGCTGATTTGATCAAGGTTTTACTCAGTGACAACACTAGAAAACATCACCTACAATTATTGTAGCCTAGACTAGAGAGCAGCATCATGACTTTCCGTTTCTGCACACGCCCAACTACATGTAGATTCGTCCATCCGTCCCCTCTATAAGCTCGCAGGGAGTTGACAGAAACTGTTAGCCCGGTCAAAAGACTGTCCGAATCCGACAAAACAGTAGCTAGCGCAACGTCTTGACTTGAGTTCTCTCATTCTTTTCCAACGTTGAGAAAAGGTGTAGAATCTACTCATCGACATGTCGATGATGTGTGTTGACTCTCCTGCACTAGGCTGCAGCCCAGACTAAAAAAGACAGAGTAGATTTAGAACTACTGACTGCGGGTAGTCCTGACTGACACTGTGACAGTCTGTAGACTTTGTAGTCCACACAAAATCCCATGTAGTTCGACACGGCCTAGCCGACGCACCAGCCGATAGTATCGGATACCGAACCTCGTAGATCTACTGTCTGTCGAAGCGTGCTTCATGACCGTGTGCATGATCGATCTTGCTTGGCAAACGCCAGGACTTCGAAACCATGGAAACAATCCAGACTCGGGCTAGGGTCGGGACTCGGGACACGGACGCGAGTCGGTGAAACAGACTTACACTGTACCGCCTACTACCATGCATTGGCTTTGGAGTATGGCTTACAGTCCATTCAGAAAAAAATGAACTTCTAGCTTTTGGCCATAAATGGGTCAAACGTTGAGTTTTTTTAGAATTTTTTTCTGCAATCCCATCTGGAATCCTCTTCCAATTATGTTTCTGAAGTTTTTTTGTCCAAAAAGCAAGCCATAGCAAGAATAGGATTTCGGCCAGGTTTTGCCCCAAAAGCACTGTATTGGGAAAAACCATCAAAATCCAGGCCGTTTGACCCCGCCTGCAACAGTGCATTCTGCGGTTCGAACCCCAGTTCAGGCACCCTTTTTGGACCCTTTTTCAAATTTCAAAGTTCGCAGCACTGCACTGTGTACGATGAAATCACGAAAAATCGCCAAATACGGGAGCTCGCCAGAGCCAGGACCCATTTTTTTATGAATGGACTGTAGCCTTTGGTGCACGACATGACACGACACTCGACAGTCGGCACCGAAAAGTGATAATTATGACGCCAGCAGTTCCTCAAACCAAAGGCAAAGCAATAAAAGGCCATGTCTTCCGCGTACTTCCCGACCCCGCAGAAGACGTCAACAGTTGAACCATGTCATGTCAGTGAGTTATGTTACTTACTAAATGTCTTATGATAATCACAGTCAGTGTGGAGATCTACAATGTCATGTACGTCTTAGAAGACTCGTCGTTTGTCATTTCCCAGTCCTGCATCACCAGATCACAAGCAACTGTAACTGTTACGGACTCGACGCTACAAAGAATGGTACTACAACTAGGCATGGGCGGGTAATGCTAGTTATTTGCTGCGATAATGCTAAAGGCAATGCTCATAATATGAGGATAATGCCACTTATAATGCTCACACTACTCCATAATGCCAGTTTGAAAGTTGGAAAAGTCGATCTAAGAAGGCCGTCTTGGATCAAGGCCAAAGCGTAGAAGAAAAAAACTTAAACAGCAGTGAGCATGTTGTCTGGAACAATCCACTGAGAAGGTTGATTTGCAACGTCAAGTCTCCGGACAAAGCCGGACGGGTTCAGATGCTGCGATGCACGATATTCGGAACTGGACCTAGCCAACTTCATGCATGGCACCGTTGTCGGCCGGCAATTATGCTTGTAATGCCAATTTTGCATGCGAAATGGTGTTGTAATGCCAGCATTATGCCACCTGGAAAAAGGGGACTATAATGCCAGCCATAATGCTAGCATTACCCGCCCATGCCTAACTACAACTGGACTGGATCTGCCAGCAGAATGTGAGCCTCGTTCTTTTGTCACAATAATTGTGACAAAAGAACGACCGTGAATTATTTGTGAATTTTGTTTGTCTACATATATTTACATCGCGTCTCGACACTCGACAAACACGGGCACATGTGCATAGCTAAGCCAATGGTTTGGATAAAGGGCAACGCTTGTTGAAGACTTGATTCTGACAAACACTGATACTGTGCATACAGTACAATCATGTACATACTGTACACACACTTGAGAGGAATCAAAAGCGTTTCTGCTGTAACTCTCTCAGAAACGCTTTTGATTCCTCTCAAGTGTGTGTACTAGGCTCTGCAACTCGTCCTTGGTGGAGCAGTGTCATGAACAACCACGACTCCCTCCGAGTGTACACACTGTATGAAGCGTTTCGCCCAATGAGGCATTTAATATACCTTCTTGTTGGCTTCTCCAACAATGATGTTGAAAGATCAGGGGGGGGGGGGGGGGGGGGTGAGGTTTATAGGGGTGAGCACATAGTGCCACACATGGTGTGATGTTATTGCTGGATATCATTGCTGCGAAGAGTGAAGAGATCGACGTGTACAGTCTGTTCATGTAAAAGAAGTGCGTGATAACGTGGTAACGAATCTGACACGAGGCTAGGCCTTGACGGATTATGCTAATATTTTCGTGAAATTATGCTTTTCGCATTGCTGAAAAAATTGCAGAATTATGCTATTTTTATGCTAAAAGTTATCATATTATGCCGCATTATGCTCACATATGCTGCTAATGCATGATGGTGCTGTGCAAAATACCAGGGGAATTTTTTTGTAGAGGGCGTACTGTAGTAGCAAAAGTTCAACGGGGTCAACGCACCGTCCGACCTAGCTACGACCATCACTGATTGTAGTGGACTGGACATGTTATCAAGGGAGTCGTAAACCTACGACTTCCTGGTGCATCTACTTGTACTTGTAGAACATGTACAACTGTATGGAATTTGATGCGAACAGGCGGATTATTACAATTTTATGCGATTCGTATGCAATTTGCCATGAATTATGCGATTATTCGATTTTGGTAGGAATTATGCGAAAAATTATGCTAGCATAATCCGTCAAGGCCTACACGAGGCTCCACAAGCAGTCCAAAATACTACAACGCATGGGCCAATCGCGGTCATTCGTGCTTTTATAAGAACTACATGTAGATGGCGCTTTTTCTGACATTTTGCATACAAATACCCATCTAGTACAGTGTGGGAAAGCCTCTTGTACGGGCAAAGCAAATGTGCTTACATACATGTATGACACAATATCTCAATACAAAAAAAATGATCAAAACACCAACCTAATGCCAAGAATATGAAGAATGACCCAATCCTGTGTTGCCATAACGGGGACTGAACCCACCGGAAATCTAAGAGGATGGCAAGTACAGACAGTCGGCGGTGCAACAAAAAATCACCAAACCAAGCACTAACAATATTGAAACATGCAAGAAGCCGTGATCTCGCCTACGACCATACGACCACCTGCACCCGCGGAAGCATGTTATGGCCCAACGGAGCAGGGTAAATGACAGGAGGCTTCGGAGCTCGCCATTACTACTGAGTAAGCCAGTTCGCTATGTTTGTCCACTACAGTAGTTGGCATGCCAGTGCCTTCAAGAACAGTGTGGTCTCTTTACCGCACATGCTGGACGTACTGAAGACGAGAGGAGTGAAAGCTCCACGGTCTACCCTGTTCCCTCGCAATAGGTTCTTTTTTTGGCCTTTTCATGTGCCTGGAGCTGACTCAGGACTTCCGAACGAGACAGCAGGGAGGCTCTCGGGTCAGTGACCCGTACATCAAAAAAAAGCATCCTGCCTCGACCAGAGGCCCTGACCCCGAATATCCAGGCGGGCCCCTGCCGACCGGTTGGCTGACCGGCCTCGCAAATCCTCTCCCTGATACGGAAGCAGAGTCGGCTCGGTCTCTACATCCCTCACGGCTCAGGCTCACCACCTCCCGCGTTACCTCTGCCAGCAGATCTCTAATTTCGTTGTGGCGAGCGATGGGGTATCCCCCACATGTGCATGCTAGAGCATGATCCGTGGTGAGGGCAACCCCACCCACACACACCAATGCACACAGGTATCGGGGAGACCATGTACAGACCGTGACGCAGGCAGAGTGCATAACGGAAGTCAGCTTTGTTCAGAATGGTTACTAGTAGATCTACTAGTAGTAGTATGCACGAGGGAGGGAGGTGTCGTGAGCCAGCTGGAGACTCCTTTTCAACGGCCGTCTCCAGAAGCAACTGCTGTTGTGGTGACAGGGAGCCATGAAGGTGCCGGGACTGATCCATCATCCTCATATTCCCGAGTCCCCTGCAGTCTGCACAATCCCCATCTACCAGACTAGTACTTGTAGTAGGGCGCAGTCACCCAGTTTCGGTGGAAGTGCGTGAGTTCGATTGGGAATAAAGGAGGAAGGGAGCGTCTCAGCTTCCTCGAACCAAGACCATTCGACTCGTATTAGTAACGTTACTACAGACTAGTACTAGTAGAGCAAAGACATGCAGGTAACAATACACATGGTGACTCGGACTGGCTGGGACCTGGCTACATGTATACCATTGTTTATCACTCCCTTAGTATTGACTCACATAGATTTTTGCCAGGAATATTTGACTCCTTAGGGCTATATTGGCCGCTTATAATTCGACTCCTGTTTACTTTTAGCGATTGAACACAGTCATGCTTTGGTTAGTCGTGATAAATCTACCTATTGACTTCGTACTTGGTCAGTATAGGAAATAAAACTTAAAAGACCTCAGCTTCGCCTCTCGGTCTTTTACTCGGCTTTTATTTCCTATTGACCTCGTACGCAGTCAATATTAGATACATGTAGTGCAGTTAGCCCTTGGCGGATTATGCCGGCATAATATTTGGCATAATCTTGGGATTTCGTCAAAAAATTATGCTCCGGCATAATAATTCCAACGTGTAAGGTCGGCGTAATCTTTCGGTTTAGACAAAAATTATGCTTAGGGACATAATACAGCTTTGTCAGAAAGCCTGCAGATGTTTTTTTTTAAATACCCCAGTTACGACTCCTTGTCATAGCCCTTGGCAGATTATGCCGGCATAATATTTGGCATAATCTTGGGATTTCGTCAAAAAATTATGCTCTGGCATAATGATTATGTACGGATCCCAACGTGTAAGGTCGGCAGAATCTTTCGGTTTAGACAAAAATTATGCTTAGGGCATGGCCGTGTGTGTATACGTGGTTTCTCAATCCTCTATGTACAACTTGAATACATAGTCGAACCGAGCATAATTCAGCATAATTCAGCATATTTGATGGCATAATTGTGACATAATCAAAAGCATAATTATTATTTGACGATTGGCCGAACATAGTCCGCCAATGGCTAAGTGCAGTAGTAAGACTACTCTGACTAGTCTAAAGTAAAGAGAGATACATGTACTGAGTCTGTACTACCGCCACAGTGCTGCTCATTGAGATCCAGTCAGGTCACTCAAGTACGCGCCGGGCGTTGCGCAGCCCTGGGCTAGACTACAATGTAGAGTAGAGGCTAGACCTGCGATTGCTGCGAACACAGGGCTGCGAAATGATGCAAGGCGCCGATTACCTTTTGTAGATACTTGCGTGACGCGACTGGATTTCATTGTCATTGAGTTCTTCTCCTCATTTTACTAATACTATGTTTTAGTTCATCATGAACATCACTGACTGTATACAATTAATGGTATCATGTAGGCAACAATACAATTTTTTGTATGTAACATTGTTTAGTTTGCCTCTGACACTGTGACAGTGCAGCGTGGGAAGTTTTTGACCGTCCTTGACGGCATTGGCGGCCGTTGGGAGGGACAGGACACGCGAGTATCGTGAGTACGGCCATTGTTCTCGACAGGCTTGGCACGACTGGGGCGTCGTACTGACTACTGTCGCAGGTGCTGCCAACTCTCGACTGCTTTGGATGCCTGGAATGTTGACGTGCTCGGCAGATGGAGTAGAATTTCGAACCCCAGCGCCACATTTGAATGACATACAAATGTGGAGGCGATTCAAAATAATTACGAGACGACGATGGCTAGTCAATGAAGAGGGTTTCAAAGAAGAGTCGATTCCGAAAAGAGAAAGAGCACTTTTCGGCGAAGACCCGAAGAGAGAGTAAACAAAGAAATCACCAGCAGAATGTATGCTCCGAAGTTCCGCTATCAGAAGCGGACAGCGGCGTTCTATCAGGACAATGACAGCACCAATCTTGCTCGCTCCCGTTCCACACTCAGACAGTTCAGCAGGCAGTCAAGTCGCTCTACACGTGGTTTGCGACGGAAGACCAGCAGTCTCGGATCCATTCCCATTGCTGTTGCGGGCGGCGTTCGGAGCGCTCCACCGGCCGACCACAGACGAAGCAAAGGTATCACTGCGCCGGATGCTGCAGAGAATGACGGGCGGCGCTTGGACACTGCGGCGAGCTTGCATCTTGGCCAGCTGAGGAGTCGTTTTGCCGTCCGCAGCGTCTCCGTACCAACGACTCCCTTGCGTCGTGACAATGATGAACTGCCATCACCTGAGGGGGTTATGAAAACCCTCCATGATCGTCTGGGGAATAAACCGGTTAGTAGCCATGGTAGTGAGCCCGACCTTGCTGTAGAGTGTGGTCGTAGTATAGTGTAGATCATCTACACCCACACGGGCCACAGAGTAGTGTACTAGTGAGTGTAGACTAGTGGTAGTGCTGACTCGTACAGTCGTAGAGGCACGGATTGGCTCCCAGATCTCTTGTTACATGGTAGATATACGTCACACCTCACATGTTTGTCGGTAGATGATTGTACTAACATGAACAACATACATAGACTTCGGCAGATAGGGAGGCAGGCTAGTAAAACATGCATGCCATGGTATCCTTACATCTGGACAGACTCAGTGCCTCACATTGACATGATGACAGAAGTGTACTGCACTAGTCTGTAGTCTATAGTGCAGATTAGTAATGTACCGGTATTGTAGATCAGGCCGGGTAGATGTGGTCCAATGTCACGGAGTGTGTTGGAAGCATCTCGGTCAAATGTACTGGACGTGACAGAAAAGGAGAAAGTTCATGTCTTGGTCTTGACATGTTTGCTTTTCTCACGGTTGTTGGTCCGTGTGCAGGCGTGGTGGGAATCACCGCAAACGAGCATTGTTGACGAAAGCATTGGCTCTGTAAATCAAGCGCAACTGCACTCACCGGATGATGGAGCTCTCACGCCGATCTCCATCAATCTCTCCGAAGCCATGCCGTGTTCTGGCTCACCGTCCACCCGGGGTAGTCGGGGTAGTCGTGACACGTTGAACACACCCGGCGCCAATCTTCCCTCCTCCACGCTGATGTTTCCGCCGATCATCAACGTGTTGGCGGGGAGTGACGACGGCGAGTCATGCACCACCACTCCGAGGAGCGTGCGCTCAGTAACACGATCTCCAACCATGGCAGCAGCTGCGGCAGCGGCAGCAGCAGCTGGACCTGCTCTGGTCGCGGGAGTCATGAGAACCGGACGGCGGACGGGCGGTAGTAATATGGCTGTTGTTGCGGCTGCTGCTAGCGCCGGTGCTGGTGCGGAGCTCACTGAGCAGGAGCGTGCAGACATCTCTACACGACAGCAGGGAGGCAGACGACGGTCGGTTACTTTCAAGCTGCAGCATTCAGCAGCCTCCAGTGGAAGGTCATCCCCACAGACGCAGCCGCAGCAACCGCGTGCCCGTCCCACAAGTCTTGGCCTCAGCATGCCAAGCAATGACAAGCCGGCGATGGGCAGGTCTGAGCAGGTGCCATCCTCCTCTGGTGGGATGTTTCTAGGAGTGGACAATTTGGACAGTGGACGACGTAGCTCCGTCTCCTCGCGGTCATCCAGTGCCTCGTCAGTGTACGGTATGCCACCTGTCAAGTATGAGTACGATCAGACAAGATATTCACGGCGGAGCAGCACTGAAGAGATGCCTGCTGTCTCCCAGGAAGTGCATGGTGATTCCGTATTCGAGGATGAAGCGCACACAACTACTAGAAGAGAGATGCACGCTCGCCGACGCTCGATCGACCAGACCTTCCGCTGGCACATGAAGGAGTTTGAGCTGAAACCGACCACAGTGGAGTGTTTCAACGTGAGCTACACAGTACCGGAATCAGTGAGCGTACCAAGGAGGGTTTGGAACAGGCTGAAGGAAAAGAAAGGTTCACTTAGCAGCGTGAACGCTACGGCCAGTGCTGGAACAGCAGTCTTAAAAAACGTCACAATGAAAATTGACCCTGGCAGCTTGGTTGCTGTGCTGGGCCCCTCAGGTAAGAACACGGGAATGGCGCAGACGGGGGGGGGGGGGGGGGGTGAATGTTGAGAGAGGCTGACTCCTTATCAAATCCAACTCTCAATGGTGCATGAACCAACCTGTCTTTTGCCAATGCTGACAACAAAATACAAACAGGCAGCCTCTGTAAACTGGTTGTCTCACCCACCAAACAGCGTGCAGACATAGTACAGCCAGGCGTCTGGTATGGAAAGTCTGTGTACCAATCAAAAGACCGACTCCTGTGCACGCTAAATGAGTGTGCAGGCAACAGGCAGGCTGGCGTCATGGCAGACCCCAGTGCGTATCATTTCACGCGGTGTCCATTACATACCCTTCTGCCGAGGCAGGCACGTCGCTTGCGTACAGCCAGGGTAGTCCGGACACCACACCAGCAAATACACCGTCATACGTACTACATAGGCAAAATAGGCTAAATGGCGACTATGAGGTTACCGATGGTACATAGTCACCACACCACAGATGTACAGTCTATTATGGTCACCACACCACATATGTGCTCTGGTACGAGGTCACCACCCAACAGATGTGCCAGCTACGCCTGGCGAGGTATTGTGCTCAGCCGAGCTGCATGTGTGACGCATGCATGCACCTGCTGTGTATTAGGGTGCGGCAAAACCACGCTGCTCAACACGATAGCCAAGCGCTACAGCCGCAAGACGGCCAACGTCGACGGGGTGGTGATGTTCAACGGAGTGCGCTCCACTAGAGAATGGGTCAGGTTCAATGTAAGTACAATCAACGTGACTGCAATCATGGATATGTAGGCGCGATGTGATGGCATGGGCATGTAAGTACAATGTGATGACATGGGTGCCATATTTTCCGGAGTGTAAGGCACACTGGCGTATAAGCCGCACTCAGAATTTAAGTTTTTGTCACGAAATACAGACATCTGCCCTGTATAGCACGGTTCTTTTGACCATTGTAGTATAGGCATATGTTTAGGTGAATTACGAATGTGTAAAGTGCGGCTTATGCTCCAGAAATCACAGCATGTAGGTACGCTGTGATGAGATGGGTAGGTACGAGTACCATCAGTGTAATGCAGGGCCGGAGGCAGCTTCCACTGAGCGGTGCTCTTTTGAAGGGGGTGTGGGGTCCTCCCCAGAAAAGTTTAGGAATTTAGGAGGCAAAGCTTGCACTCTGGGCTCATTTCGGTGCATTTCCAGGGTACAACTTGCAAGTCTGATATTCCAATGCCGAATACACTAGTTTCAGACTGTGAATTATCTATTATAGTTCAACGGATTTATTATAGATCTCTATACATAGTTTATTGCATGTACAAAATCATACATCGAAACTTTTCCTCCCCGGTTTTGGACGTTCCACGTGGACCGACGTTTTGAGAATTTGGCACAGCCATGGTCGTACCGGCCGCACCAGTGGTGCCGACGGCCCTGTACTGGCATGGTATGAAATAGGATGGTACCGGCGGTACTGAGCCACGCAGCGGCTCCCCTTGTGCAATGTTGGTATGGGTACCGATCTCTGGGCCGACACAGTTTGCTGGACCCACACTTGCAGGGTTGACAGAAGGATGTGTGCACCAGTACAGGTTCGAAATCTGGTTTATTAGGATCAGCACACTGAGTCATAAACGCTCAACTCAGTATAAAGTAGCATTAAACTGCCGTGTCTCAGAGGTGTATCAAATGCTAGGTTATTGACTGATTATCTCGAACTATTGAGGTCATTCAAAGCTCCAACTTATGAGCCACTACCTGACAGTGTAAGCAGGTGTGTGAAACAGACTGTCCAGTTGTCACTGTAAGGAATTTTTAAAGTGTTCGGTTATCAATTTGAGGAAAGTATGTGTTTCTTTGACAATCGGTATGATTGTATTGTGTGCACATGTATATGTATGTACATGTATGTCTACGTTGCATCCCCACATACGTGTGACCAGGTTGGCTACGTGGCGCAGCATGACAGCTTGCTGCCCGCTCTCACCGTGAAGGAGACCTTGCTCTATGCTGCCCAACTGCGCATGGCAAAGTCGCTTACAAAAGGAAGACTGATGCTACGGGTGAGTCTACCACTGCTCAGAATGATAATGCCAGGACGGCAGACTGGGCCCTGATATCTCTATTTCTGTGAAACAGTATTCTCAGTCAGGTTGATAACGATGATTTCACAATCATACCTTGGTACAGTGCAGCAGACTGCTGTCCGGGAGCAAAGAGTACACATGTGAGATGTCAACAAGGACACATAAAACACTGAACCGTATCTCTGTCTGTCCCGTCTCTCTGTCTGTCTTGACAGCTGTGGGCAATACTCACAGAGTTGGGAATAGACCATGTGGCTGACCAGCAGATTGGGGATGGCTACAGTATCCGAGGACTGTCGGGTGGCGAGAGAAGACGTGTCAGTATAGCCGTGCAGATCCTGTCCGCACCTCGTAAGTACTTTGAAAGAATATTGATGATCGTGCACGATGTTTGATGTTACACTTGCCACTGAGATAATAATTATCTCATCGCGCATGAGCAGTGTTGATACAGAGACCCTTGGTCAGTTTAGCTGCTCTTGCCCTGCCTCCACTGCTTCGCCTGCCATCGCTATGTGTATCTAGAGTCAACTTCGCTTATAACGACTGCGGATATAACGACAATTCGCGAATAAGGACAGAATTTCCATGCCCAGAGCAAAGTCCCATCCAACTGTAATACATAATGAGACTTCGGGTATAACGACACTTCGCGAATAAGGACACTTTTCCGATGCCCCGCCGAGTGTCGTTATAAGCGAAGTTGACTGTATGTGCATTTTTGCTGGCGTTTGCACCAGGATGGTTTGTGGCTATCTTGTAAAAAATTGTACATTGCACTGCGTAAGGTGGCACGACCTTATAGCATGTCGCAGCCTTGTATGATGTCACAGCCCTGTATGATGTCACAGCCCTGTATGATGTCTTAGACTCATAGCCCTGTATGATGTCACAGCCCTGTATAATGTCACAGCCCTGTATGGTGTCACCGCCATGTATGATGTCACATCCCTGTATGATGTCAGTGCATAGTGGCATGGCAACAGTATTGATTGTGACATTAAATTTGCAAGGAGTTTGTGACTGCTGGTGGGGTGAGATTGCACATATGGGTTGACTTGCTACTGAGTGCAACATATAACCTGATAAAACTGACTTGATTGGAAGTCCTTTTAGGAAATTAGGCCACCTGCTTCGCCCATACTGCTCTTTTTCTCTCAGTATGATGCAAGCCAGATATTGATTGGTCGCAGAAGGATAGATTTGCCATCACCATGGATGAGAATCATACTGTGTAGCTGGTTAGAGCATCGCTCTCGAATAGCAAGGTCCCTGGTTCCAGTCCTACCAAAGTGGGCATAACCTCATGAAGGTGAGAGCGGAATGCTAAAATAGGCCGGAAAGCAAGATGCCAGTGCCAGCAATAGCGTAAAAAAAAAAAAAATAATAATAATAATAATAATAATGACACAATCTCCAGGTCTAGTGACCTTTTTACTGTATACACTCAACCTCACGGATAGCCACAACTTGCTAATGACGACATTTTTTTCTCATGCACGATCGAGGGTCGCTATTCACAAGGTTGACTGGCTGACTAGTTGCTTTGTTTGAAATACACAATCATGTCATCACGTACTAGTACTGCAGGTGGAGTGTAACTAACTGTGTCTTTCTCGCCATTGTTTCTCAGCTATTCTTGTACTGGATGAGCCCACTACTGGTCTGGACAGCTTCACCACCACTCAGCTTGTGTACACACTGACTAAGCTCACGCAGCAACAGCACGTGGTGATCATGTCCATTCATCAGCCCCGCTCTGATCTCTTCAAGGTACCGTGACATCATCATACCAGTACACAACTGAATTATATGAACAGGAAAACCTGTAACTAAAGACCACCGTGACTAACGACCAGCCTGGTACTAAAGACCACTTCGCCAGGCACGGACGGTCTCACATTCGTATATGGTTGTGCGGAGCGAACCTCTAACTAAAGCCGGACCACCTGCAACTAAAGACCGCTTTCTCTGGCCCGACGGGGCGGTCGGTAGTCTCAGGTTGTACTGTATCTCATACACGACACTTGACAGATTCAAGAGAGAATGATGCACGAAAGAAGAGTGCTCAGGGAAGGAATGGAGGAGGGGAGGGGGCTTGAGAGGATGATGCTCAGGATTTTAGCTAAATTGTCAAAAGGCTGAAGTAGCACCATTAGGCTTGAGGCATCCTCCTTTGAAGACTTCCCACCGCCCTTCAGAAGTGTAGCCAAATGCAGAATGCACGCCCGATCATTGAATTTTACCATGTTGCACTTGTTTGTGTGAACTGTTAGCACAATCAGGAATATGCTTATATGTTCTGTTACTGGACAGCAGGTACCGTTGCTCGTTTACAAACTCAAAGGTTTCCTCTTGAAGGATTACTTCTAGAATCCTTGTCTGATTTTGCCTACTTTCTTGTGCATACTGCTGTTTCCTCTCTATTCTTGGCAGGTTTTCCATGACATTGTGCTAATGAATGATGGCGAACTTGTCTGGGCTGGTCCGTCTGAGCAGATGTTGCTGCACTTTAACCGCATTGGCTTCTCTTGTCCGCTGGATGCCAATCCACTGCAGTACTTTGGTGAGGCAATGCAGCCATTATGCGACAGCTTTTGTGTCATACTCCGCTCTGCATGCAAATCCAAAACAAGTAGCAGATTCATGGCATGTTCCGAGTCTTCCGGCAACCATAGAAAGCGAAAAGTGGACAAAGCCATGGACGTATTTGACGATGGTGACTCTGAGTTGCACACCGAAAGGCGATCATCAAACAACACGAGTCCATGATAGGTTGTTATTGTTGTCTGCTCGTCACCTTTTGGCTGTGAAAAACTCAGAATCATCAGCAACAAATGTATCCATTTAGGCCAAAGTGTGTGAATAGTTCTGCACTTTGTTTATCTATCGACCACTTTTGTAGCAGCAATGTACTGCATACGCTAGCGTAGAATGATTCTACTAGCACAAATCTTTCTACATACAGTGTATTGTCAGTTCAGGGTGAAGAACAAACTAGGCAGCTTTTGTAGAACTTCAGTCATGCTTCTCAATGTTTAACCATTGGTGGCGTCTTGTATGTATCGATACCCATCAAGTTAAATCGTCAAAAAAAGTCTGACGTGTGGCTTATACACCGAATGGCAACAAAGAAATGAACTCTGTGCTCGTAGGGGGGGGGGGGGGGGGGTGTAGATTAGACCAAGTGCAGCGAACACCACAGAAAATATGGAACTTCAATTTGAAGTAATTTTGCACATTGTACGGTTTGTAACCTGAATCCCATGCTCTCTACATGTATGTCTTCTCCGTGTTACATCTTATTTCCAGTGAAGCTAGCTAGCGTCAACAATAACTGCTCCCACCAGGAAGAGCTCACAGCAGCTTGTGTTGTTGCTCTCAAGGAGGCATATCAGGACACCGAAGAGTACAAGGAGCTTGTGGAAGAATTACGGCCACTCGCTACCAAGCGCGCTAGGAAACGGAGCCTTGTAAAGCTGGGCAGCCTGCGACCAGTGGAAGGACCGCCACCTTGGCGCAGACTGCAGATTCTCACAAAGTACGTAGTTTGCTCTAAATCCACAGTCAAGGAACCGCATACACTGGACCAGACGATGGGCCTGTGTTTGAGACAAGGTTTCTATTGCTTTTCACTTATTCTCTGTTGCACATGTTGTCTATTACGGTCTCTGCCTGCCTGACCCTCCTACCCTATACATGGCATACATGCGCCTCTCTATTTCAACACATGTACCCCCCCCCTTCCTTTTAACTTCTCTCTCTCTCTCAATCTCTCAATCTCTCTCTCTCTCTCTCTCTCTCTCTCTCTCTCTCTCTCTCTCTCTCTCTCTCGCTCTCAATCTCTCTCTCTCTCTCTCTCTCTCTCTCTCTCTCAATCTCTCAATCTCTCTCTCTCTCTCTCTCTCTCTCTCTCTCTCTCTCTCTCTCTCTCTCTCTCTCTCTCTCTCTCTCGCTCTCGCTCTCAATCTCTCTCTCTCTCTCTCTGTCTCTCTGTCTCTCTGTCTCTGTCTCTCTCTCTCTCTCTCTCTCTCTCTCTCTCTCTCTCTCTCTCTCTCTCTCTCTCTCTCTCTCTCTCTCTCTCTCTCTCTCTCTCTCTCTCTCTGTCTTACTGTCTTACTGCTCTACCTTTGCTCTTGTCTCCACATATCCTACACGTAGACGTGCGTTCGTGAACACGGTTCGCAGCTCCAGTGCAGTATTTGCACGAGCGTTTCAGCTACCAATCCTGGCGATCTACCTCTTCTTGTTTTTCACACGACTGGGCTCCAGAGACGACCAGCGATCTCTTCAGGACCGAAACGGCTTTCGGCTGGAAACGCTCGTCGAGATCTCATTGGCTTCCGCGGTCACAGCTATGAACTTGTGTAAGTGACAGTTTTGTCTCGGTGATGTAGAAGAGTGCGCCTTGGTACTTGCAAGTACACATACTGTGTTTGCCTACGTGTACCATCAAATCTGCTTAGGCTCGCTTCTCAAAGGGACCCCAAAACAGATGCTCTTGCACAGGTGGTGACTGGATACAGGTGCCCCCCCCCCCCCTACACCAGGTTTGTTGACTGCACATTGCACCATGCACTTGATCTTGGCTGTAGTAGTCCCCTTGAACTGGTGGACCATGGTCATTGGTGGTGTGCTTCCCTTGACAGGTGTACTGCATTTGACTGGAGCTTTCCATTGGAAACTGGTGGTTCACTTTAGGCAGCCTGATATAGCTTTGCTCTTTTTTCTAGCAACACATTCCTAGTCTATGTGGTAAAGCGCCTGTCTGCCGTAAACATTGTATGCATCTTTCTGCATGAGTTGCCACACCGTGTGCATGGAGGGTGACGTCCCGGAGAAGTGTGCGTCTCTGCTCTGCCACTCCGCCGTCCTCGTCGTTGGTTGATTGTGAGTATTTGTATGCGTTTTACATGGTGCGCGGCTCCGCTCACTGCAGGTCCACCGCTGAGAGATCTGTACCGCCGGGAGTCCAAGGAAGGCCTGTACGGCTCGTTTCTCTTCTTACTTTCCTACTTCTTACACTGCTTTCCTTTTGCGGTCATCAGCAGCCTTCTGTGGACGCTAGTTGTCTACGTGTAAGTTGTCACGGCTATTGGGCTGTGGAGTGATGGGGACCTCTTTGCTTGTAGTCTAAAGCGTACATGATACATGTACTTTGAGGCACTGACAGATCACTGCACTACATACCTATAATAATACTTTCCTCCGGAAACTAAAAACTTCACGACTCGTACATTCACACTCTAAGGTGTTACTGTGCTCGATAAACTTGATTCTTGAAAGGAAAACAGTCCACTACAGTGAGTGGAAATACTTCTGTAAAGTATGTACTTGTAGGTGTACAAAAGGAACTTGCACCAGTTGAGCCTCACTCCGAGTCATCATCGCTCGATTCCTCGGAGCTCTATTCACCACAACAGACTGTGGATCAAAGTCACTAAGTGTTTCGGTTTCCCTAGGAAGTATAAGTATGCATTAGTTCGAGGAGTGAGAAGAGAACTGCCACCACCATGACTGGAATCAGACTTTGCTATAGGCCAGTGATGTTCTAGCACTAAGCTATGGAGTATGGTGCGTGTGGTCTTCATCCCAGCAGTGGAGACCTTTCCGAATCATACATAATTATTTTATGACTTCTAGTCCGCTTTAGCCTATGTCTCAAACAGTTATTCATCTTCTCACTATGCAAAACGGTATAGCATTGTGCTCTCATTGCGTATTAATCACACACTTCTTCCCTCTTTCCTTGCACTGCAGCCTGATCGGTGTCCCGCTGGAAGCAGGTGCGTTCTTCACCTACTTTGCCACGGTGCTCCTGCTCCACTGCATCGGCGAAGTGACAGCGGTGCTCATGCTGGGTGTGTGCCGTACCATCCAGGCAGCCGACTCTGCCACCACCTTCTGGATCATGGGCAGCATAGCCGTTGCATCCGGCACCTACAGGTTAGTATGGTAACTTCACTTAATGTATCCGGGCACAAGTACACTGTAGATGGGCTTTGTAGGAAGAAGTTGTTGGAAGTTGCACGGAGCATGCGTATATGAAGGTCTTCCTTGGAGTGGTCCAAGCCCCCCCCCCCCCCCACACACACACACTATCAAGCACTCAGTTTCTTGCTAAGTGCACACAATGACTAACCACCCGATGACCGTGTAAAACCCAGCCCTACAATAATGTAACGTTACACAGCCAGGCATGCATCATCGTTGTTTAGCCGGACTAGCCTTGACTTTAAAAATGCATGTACATGTATGTGCACTTTATCTAAACATTGCCAATCATCGCTCTGTTGTTTCTTTCCTTTCTCAGAGTGGGTTCAACATTACCGATGTGGTTGTACGGTATCACCCTGGTACTGCCTATCGGTTATGCTGGTAACATACTGAAGATCAATGAACTTGCAGGGCTTAATCTGACCGGCTGCTCTGACGATGATGCGGTCTCCACACAGCCGCCGCTAACGAATACAACCTCGGCGATCGGTGTGCACAACGCCACAAGTGCACTGACGTGCAACGGTACGGGGCATTGTTCAGGTGCAGCCAGCGTGTCACCTGCACTGCCGACAGTTGTCGTGGCGACGGCCGCGGCGACGGCTGATCCACTCTCGCAGTGCTTCAGCACCGGCGATGCCTACCTTGCGGACAACTTGAAGCCCTGGCAGCAGCAGCTCGACAACAACTTTGCCATTTTTGTCAGCATCCTCTTGGTGTTCTATGTGCTGACGTTTGTCGTGTTTGGACTGCGACGGCGACTTTCTCAGAGCTAGAATAACCCTGCCTGTGCAATACGCCGCGGTGTGGCGGTGCTGGTGGCTGCTGAGCTAGTGGCCATTCACCGGGCAGCTCAATCAGTGTCCCATGCAGATGCTCTTCCCCAACCAATTGAGTTTGCGAGTGGCAAAGCACAATCTGGTCAGCTGGTATAGTGCACCAAGTAGTGCCGTGACAGTGCGTTTACATATGCTTATCTCAACACCCGCAAACTCCGGCTTCCGGTCGGTGGCAGTGCCTTTGAATGCCGGCCACATTTCGACTGCACCTTATCCAACTTTTCAAGGGTGTGCACTCCTATTCATTTTCATATCTGCCCGCTCAGCCCGAAGTTTCAATTTCTTGATACATGTACATGGTATTTATATCAGCTCCAGTAAATCTATCGCGGTGACGCCTTTTGAGTTCTATTTATGGCATCCATGTGCAAGTAAGTGAATATGATGAAGAGTGACTACTTCACATTGTGAAGTCACTGGTTGTGGTGTCCTCCTGACAGGACACCACAACCAGGCTGAGCTAAGCACAGCATTGCTGAAGCGGAACACTCTGAAGGCTAAGAACCATTATTGCAGACAGCCTGGGCGCGTGGCTTGCTGTATGTAGAGCAATTCAAAGTAAATATTAGGCTTATACATGCTTCGCAGCCTTGCTTCACATGCTTTTTAAAAAAAATAGCCTTTCAAGAGCACACAAGTAGTCACTTACCAGTACAATGTAGTGAAATACAGTTCGTACATGCGTCTCTGAGTCTGACTCTGAGACTTGGAACATGGACCGTTTATAGGGCTTGAAAGTGATGACGTCAAAACGGCCAGGGAGTAGTAAGTTGTCATCAGATTTCTATTTTTGGATCCACTAAGGTGTGACTTTGCTATTGCCTAAGTATGTGGGTGCATAGCAACCCACTCATGTCGCATGCAGGTGTGACTTTTATTTCGCCACCAGTTGTAACCCCGCTCCCAGTAGCCAAATCAGTCAGTTTCACTGGTTACATCACCTTGCTGAGAGTAAGACGGCTTGAAATGTGCTTGGATCCATACAAAAGCTGGATCCAAGTGGATCCAATTTTTGAATTTTTGAAATTGTTGCTATGCTGTGACGTAGCACTTTCAAGCCCTATTCGTAAACTACGAGTACGAGCAAGAGGGGGTTATGTACTTTTGGTACGTGTCAGGGTAAACCTGTACTTTAGCGCCCCCAGGTCGACCCGAGTCAGTACACCAATGGCTGATGAGTTCTGCCAACTATTACTTCTGGTTCAACAGTCATGTCAATGTCATTGAATTTTATTATTAATTTTTGTACAGATCTGGAGAATATTCCCTTTTAACCTTTTTTTGTACTTGAAGTCAAGACAAAAATGACTTTCAAGTCATATAGCACAGTAATCTAATTAGCTTCACTCAGTGTCGGACATTTGTGGGCTGGTGTTTCGAACCATCAAGCTTTTGTACCCAAGCTCCGCATTCGTCACCGTCATGGCCGAATCCACAAAGCCCAAGATCACCCATGTAATCTTCGATATGGATGGACTTTTACTTGGTAAGAAGTTTGAATGTGTACGAAAAAAACATCCTCAGCCAAACATTTGAGTTGTCAGTGGATTGCTGTGTTCAGTTCTACAGCCTGCTCGCAAGAGGAATGTAGGGGCTATTTCAAATTTAAGGTGTACCTCTACAGTGCATTTCAAAACTATAGACGCGTAGGGTTTTTGAAATATTTCAAATTTGGCTGGAACTTTTTGAGAATAGTTTTCGGAATATTGCTCAAGATCGCTCCACAATTACTCTCATATAGTTTCTAAAGGATTGGATAACAGACGCCCAATTTGGAAAAATTTATGCACAAAGTGATCACAGATTTTATGTGGTATAGATGCTGGCATAACGGTTTTTGCCTAGGTACGCGTCTATAGTTTTGAAATGGACTGTAGCTGATCAATAACGTCCCCTTGGCCGAGAAGTCATCTTTCTGTATTCTCCAAAAATTTCAACACTACATGTTCTGAATTACCGAATGATCATCTCGATCAACCCTCTGCCTAAGTATGAAACTAGTCATACAAATGAGAGTCCTCCGGCTCGGTAGAGTGCTCAATATTCATTCGAATAGAGCTACAGTAAAACCTGTGACTAAGAACCACCCCTCGGGGCCAGAGGAAGCGGTCTTTAGTGGCAGGTGGTCCTTAGTTAGAGGTTTTCACTGCACCACCATACATGAATGTGAGACCGTCCGTGCCTGGCGAAGTGGCCTGTAGTACCAGGCTGGTCACTAGTCACGGTGGTCTTTAAGTTAATTACAGTTTACTGTATCTTACATACGACACAGAGCACCACGCCACCCCGGGTCAGTATTGGAGACCTGCGCTTTTATTTGAGAAAATACGGTACCGGTAAGCATTTAGGAGGTGTCTGAAAGCGAACGGTGCCACAGAATTGCATCGAGTCGACAAGTCGAACTACTAGTAATAAATCTGCAATTGTAGATAACATATTTGACGTCCAATGAGGTTGTTGCTAGGCAACCCGACGTAGTGCTCACGCTGCCGGAAAGAGCAGCAGCATGTGCCAACACGGTGACACTACTTATCGATTTTCTTTCATTTTTTCACATCCCATCCGCTGATATTCATGTTGTGTGTGTTTGTCTGTGTCTGTATGTGCCCATCTGTCTGTCCGCGTTTCTGTGTGGTAATGACGGTACCATTTATCACTGCTGTAGATACAGAGTCCATCTACACTCTGACAACCCAGGAGCAGGTATCCCGCTACGGCAAGGACTTTACATGGGAGGTAAAGGGCAAGCTGATGGGTACAAGTGAGCGTGAGGGCTGGCAGATCCTATTCCGTGAGCTGGAGCTGGAGGGAAAGGCTGACATGGAGGAGATGATGATCCAGACGAGAAAACGCCGCGACGAGCTTTTTCCAACGTGCAAATTGATGCCAGGTAAATCTGTACTAGTGTGTCCCAGGTTCCTTTTTTTCCCCCATAACCTCCATTGGGTATGCTCTGCTGCCCGAAGTTTAGAAGGCAACGAGGCAGTTGGACACAAGGGTGCTTTACGTTTACGCATTTGATTGGATGCGTGTTTTCTCTTCTCTCATGCTCTGCTTTGTGTGTGTGTGTGTGTGCGTGTGCGTTCAGGTGCAGAAAGGCTGATCCGCCACTTGCATAGCCACGGCGTCCCGATCTGCGTCGCGACAAGCTCTCGCTCATCGTCCTTTGAGGCCAAGACCAGCCAGAAGCAGGAGCTCTTTTCCCTTTTCCATCACTGCGTGCGCGGCGATGATCCTGATCTGAAGCGTGCCAAGCCGTCACCGGATATTTTCCTCGTCGCTGCTTCACGATTCTCAGAGCCGCCAGCACCTGAGAAGTGCCTAGTATTTGAGGACGCCCCGCAAGGTGTAGAGGCTGCATTGGCGGCCAACATGACTTGCATCATGGTTCCAGACTCTCATCTGTCCAAGTCCTTGCTTGGTAGGGCGCACGTAGAACTGGCATCTTTGGAGGACTTTGATCCGGCGGTATATGGCCTTCCTGGATTTTAGGGTCCATGTGCATTTGTGGTGATTGAGCCAGCCATATGACATCCTTCGTCTGGACATGACTAAATGCAAGAATTGTAGTCACGAGTGACCCGAAGCAGCACACACGTAAATGGCCGTCAGTTCCCAGTGCGATGGCTACAGACATTGTCGTGGACACCTGCTTCTGAATGAATCACACGCTGTGTGTGTGAGCATGTGTTATGTGCAACACAGCCATCAAGATTAGTATTAGCTCAGTCATAGTAACTGGCACTAATATAGCCGTTGGTCAGTCAAAAGTGGCTCACGCCAATCTAGCCTTTGTTTATCCTAGCTGCTGGCAGCTATGATCCGGATCTCAACCAGTCGCTCTTTTGCTGAATTTTCCTTGTGGGATATTTATTCCATTCCTGTCCTTGTGTACGGTGTCGTTTCTTCCTTTACTCTACTGCTACCACCTGTTTGTCAGTCTAGGATTGTACTGTGCTGTGCTGTGGCATGTACATGGCTATACAGGTGGTGCGGGTAGTCTTGTAAGTTCTGTACATGTACTTGCAGTGGCGTGTCTAGACAGACAGCAGTCTGCTTGTAGTATCGCTAACAGCTGGCAGCCACATGCTGTGGACAAATACCAGCCAGGGCATTGTTTCTTATGAGCTGCAAGTACCGGTGTGGCCTGTACGTGGGCTGGCTCTCTCCAGCAACATCCCCGCTGCTCATGCATGCGGTAGCTGAACACATCCATATCCAGCCTCAGTTCCAGGTTTGTGCAGGATGAGGCACTCAGTGGAGATCTACTCTGTTTCTGTCTACAATCTCTCAGGCTGGCTGGACTTCTGTTTGCTTGCTGCATGCTTTGACCTGCCATGTGAGCAGCCTGCACGCCAAGATCTACTCTGTTTCTGTCTACAATCTCTCAGTCTGGCTGGACTTCTGTTTGCTTGCTGCATGCTTTGACCTGCCATGTGAGCAGCCTGCACGCCATGTTTCAGTACAGTGCTAGCTGCTCAATGAAATCCAGTCGCGTCATGCTTGAGTGACGCGACTGGATTTATTGAGGAGCACTGTGCATGAACCATTCTGCATAGCAAAAAGTGAACCTCATGGAAATTAATGTTGCAATCCGCACTTCAGAGTGCATACTTCTATACCTGCTGGCTAGAGCACACACTAGTGTACCGTGTTGATGAAAGTGGGTCGTGAGCAACACTGGATCACACTCAATTACTGCTTTTCACAAATTCATTTCGGGAAAAACTATTTCCACGTTTCGTAGTGATGAAATTCAGTTTTGTAAGCTCGAGTCATGATGTCACCGAAAAGGATGAAAATTTCTTTTCTGGAGAATCGCGGATCGTGCTTTCAACACGGTTCAGAATTTTCAAAAAATGCTTGGAATTTACAGGGACTGAATTGGGCGTGGTTGCGTTTTTATGCCCATTATCCTTGCAACAGGGATGCAATCTGTCCCCCGTGAATTCCGTGGCAGAATATCAGAAATTCCGTGCAGAATTCTGCGGCTGAAAACAGTAAATTCTGCGCTAATTCTGCAAATCCTTCCAACTTCTGCTGCAATTCTGCAAGGGAAATGAGCGTAAACAGTTCTAAAAACAGATTGAATTTCCGCAACCCCACCGAAGTGTGTCAAATGAAGAATCACAGAATCAGATGGTATGAATCAAAGCACTGCAGGGTCTGCTAGCTGAGGCTCTTCATAACGGGTGTCTACCAGTAAAGCGTTAGCCTTGTATTTTCCAGTTCCAGCTTGCATGCAGCTGATCAATAGGACGATGACTGTAGTGTTTTGGTCGATCGGGAGTACACCCACACCAAGAACACATCGCAAAACATCCACATGCACTGTAACCAGGTGACTGCTGCATACAGCACTGTGTCGCTTTCATTTCACGCCATCGATCACGTTCAGCCAAAGCATTCGGTGCATCATGGTCGCAACGACCTACTGCTGTGTACTTGTAGCAAGTATCCTGGGACTTGCCCAGTAAATGACAAGATTGTACCTCCAGCAACAAAACTGAGGCTGGGATGAATATTATACATCACATACAAAAGAGCTGGAAAGGAAGGAAACATGAGGAAGGATACAGAGACAAGATGAGGTCAAGATCTATGGCATACTTCGGCACGGAATTTGACATCAAGGCGAGTTGCACAAAAGACCAAAATAATTAATATGAAAGCAGACAGCCAAGATGGAGACAGGGGCAGAGGAAGATGGAGAGAAAGCAACAGAGACAACACAGTACAGGCGTACTGGCTAAGGAGTAAGAAAAGTAACAGTAGCCTGACAAGCGCTTAAAAGAAGAACGGTCAAAGGCAGAGAGGAAGTGGTGCTCCCCTTTCTCCTACTGCTCCCACCACTCCACCTATGGAGTGACAACAGCAGTCAAGGCAGCGGAGGGATCTTTTGTTGTGCCATCCAGTGTTAGGGTAGTAGTGTGTTAAAAAATAAATGTGGCAGGGTAAAAAAAGGGGCGCTCAAGGATATCGAGCCTAAACAAAAGCCGTGGTGAGACAAAGCATCGTCGCCGTCGTCGTCAGAAAGAGGTGTGGTGGATGTAGCGCACGGTCACATGTTCATCACATGACAGAAGGGACATTTGTTTCATGGCTCAAAAAAGAATGGTTTTATGGAAGTGAACACTGCTTCCAATTTGGATAATACACTAGTATGAAACTCAAGGGCAGCGACGTCAGCACCAAACAACGAGGATCAATATGAAAAACGAAGAGCGGAATAAACTACTATAAGAGATCTGCCGAGGAGGCGGTGTCCTGTATCAGCTCTTGCACAAGCCCTGTGAGTCGATTCGTTTCCCCCACTAAGCTATCGTTGGCCTCTCGAAGGGTAGAATTCTCCGATGTGGCTGACTTTTCCTTACTCTTTGACTGATCCAGCGAGTGTGAGAGGCTATTCACCTCCACTCTCAGGGTTTGGACTTCCTGCTGCTGGGTTGTAGAAAATTTCCGAACTGCGTCGTTTACAGCCGCCTGCAGGTTGACATACGCCAATAGACATCAGATACATGTGCATGAGATAGAGTGCATATCATTTTAGTCTCAGTTGCATAGTACACAACTGTCAGCAATGAAACTAGACATCAGTTCCTTCCTCAGCCCCCAAACGGCCTACAGAAGGAGGAGAGACTGCTAATGGAAACCGGCACCGCAGTGCACACAGCTATGGTGTTGCACAGCCGCCGAGTTTGACCCTGAAACGGCTATGGCCCAAGTAAAAATATACAAGTCAACCCTCCACTACCTCAAGTGTGACTCCATACCACCCTCCCCCCCCCCCCCCCCCCCCCAGAAATTCATCAATGCCTCATCAACATGGGTCATGGCATGAGGTAGTACATTACCGATTGGTAGACAGGGATACAGGTAATTGCATCTTCACAAACACACAGTGTACTACTACAGTGTACTACTCTTGCTTGCACTTACAAGGAGATGATCAGCCGCTGCCCTCGGCTCATTGCTGTAGTACAATACATCAAAACAAGCAGCAGAACATATTGTTTGAAAGGGGAACTCCAATCCCCCAAAAAGGGTATTTCCCCTGTCCTCTTTTGATAGATGCCGTTGACATGCGCGTTAACCCGCATGGGGTATGGGCACCCCCTAAAAAGTTCGACCTAGGTTCAGCATGCACATAATGACCATGATGACATGCACCAGCCATCCTACACGTTTGATATTCCAACTTCAAATACTACATATTCCGAATATTTTGGTGAAGCGGATGTGCACCTCCTGAAAGGGGGACCGGACCGGCTACGCTCATGCCTTTGAGCTGTGCATGTGTTGATTTGGGAAACCGGAGCTGAATCGGATAATAGGAATGCACTGAAATGTTGGAATAACGATTCACTACCAGGGGAGGCCATTCCCCTCGTGATGACGTCAAACGTTCTTAGTTTGAACCAAAGTAGACGGGACGTGTGCATCATTTGGCGCTAAAATAGGACTTTGTCAGGGCTTGAGAATGAATGTGTTGGCTGTGGGAATCCAGCTTGGTAATGGCATGGCCTTAATACGAGACGAGAGTTCCTCTTCGCTTGCTACTGGTCACACACTGAGGATGCGGCGGGTGTAGCACGCAATGTGCCAATGGGAGGCATGCATTGAAGATTACCATCACTTTTGTGAGGGGGAATTGCCTTGTATTTGGCAGGTACAACCAGCTCTAGTCCATTTGCGAGTAGAACCGCACGCAGTTCATGACCTTTCATGAGGAGCTGATATCACACTGTGTATGCTTGTAGTGAACTTTCCCATGATATTCGGAGCTAAGAAAATGACCAAGTAAACAACAATATAGCTGATGATCCGGTGACTACAAGCTCTAACGAGAGTACATAACCGCCAGGAGTGCACAGCTGCCTGTACAATCTCCATCGAGTGCTGCGATGGCAGAGTTTCATATCACACGACATGGTTCAAAAGGTTACATTGGCAAACGGTGCAAAGCGACCACCCGGGAATTGTACCCAAAATCAGGTAGCACACAACCCTGCAGCTACCATGCACAGGGTGCAAATAGTGTGTACAGGTTTGTCACGTGATGTGAGGTACACTTCTGGGGGTCATGTACTGTTGGCTCTACTCGTAGCTGGGAGCCCACTGAAAGACCTGACAAGCAGCTGAGCAAGACAACTATTTCGAAATCTACATTTTCATCTCTTTCGGGGCTATTTCAATTTGAACTTGTCTTGTGGTGACCGAAGTCTAGGGAGTAACAGAATAACGCAAGTTCTTTTTTTAGCCAGGAATACGCCGGTACTAATTCCTACAAGCTATTTTTTTGCCATTAACGGCTGAAGTCCGAAGAACTCTCTCACACACTCTCTGTCACACACACGCTCACACACACACACACTCTCACACGCACACAGTACACGCACGCACAACCTGAATCAAGAGTACATAACTTTCCAAAGTGTGCAACTGCTGACAAGTAGCTGTTACGTCCCATTTTCAGAATTACGTCATTCTTCATGATACATCCAGACCTTTGTGTACAGTTGAGATACATAGTTGATCATGTTGTTGGTTTGACAGCATGAAACAAGGTGGAGGACACCGTGTTCGGAAACAGTGACCTTACTACAACCATCCACGGTTGTTTCCGAACACGGTGTCCTCCACCTTGTTTCATGCTGTCAAACCAGCAACATGTGTGTGAACTATAACAAGGTTTATCTAACACTAATACTGTACTAGTATTGGATAATCTAATATAGTTGATCACGTACAAAGCAGTTTTTGTATACAGTGAGGTGCATCACATCAAAAAATGACGTGACGGAGATGTATGTGGATTGCACACTCTGGGAAGTTATGCACTCTTGTTTATGCATGCATGTATGCACATGTGGCCAGTGCTGTAATGGGGACAGCGAATAAGTTATGTTAGACACGGCAGCTTGTGCTCGGGATTACACCATTTAGCAGCTTACAAGGATGAGGAATTGGCCACCATTACTCTGACCCTGGCATTGCACCACACAGTTAGTTGAAGCAAATTTTTCTGCCCATTAAAACATAACATTTTAATACTATTATTTGTTACACATCCACACATGTGCAGAACTTAAAGTAAGCGCACCATGCACACGTACACACACACATGACACATTTACAGCATCATGAGCTACACACAGTTCACATCTTACCCATTCGATTGAGAAGGTGTAGTGTCTTCTGCTGCAGTTGCTGCACCAGTTGTTGCTACTGCGGTAGCGGTGGCAACAGGTCCAAAAGCAACTTTCTTTCCAGAGCCAGATGGCCGAGAGCCTGTACTGGTGCTAGATTCACCACCAGTAGCTGGAGCACTGGGATTTCTTTTAGATTCATCGTGATTGACAGCATTGTCTGAAGGTGGCTCTTCAACAGTTATGTCAGAAGGCTTTCTGGAGTTTTTTCTTGACTGCTCCTCCTCTTGATTCTGGGCGTCACCTGGCGAATGAGTTTGCTCACCGCCGTTCCCATTGACAAAATCCCAGCAGTCCCATCGTCCGCGATGAAACTTCCTATCGACTGAGGTGTTATTTTTCTTGATACGAACTACTCTGTATTTGGACTGTGACTGAGGAACATCAGGCGCTGCTAGACCAGTGTCTGCAAGGTGACCATTTTCATTAGGCTGGTCTAAGCTCACAGATCCCGAGAGGTTATCTTCCTCCTCGTCACCATCAGCTTCACCTTCATCTGCGTCTACATCAAATTCATCGATAGCTCCAACATCAGACGATAGAGAGGCAGTATCTCCCTTTCGTACACTGGTAATTTGAAAGGAACTTTTCTTTTTCGTTCCCGCATCACCACCGGCAACATCAGAAATAGCTTGAGGATCCATCCGAGCAATAAACAACGGGAGCAATTTATGAGACACTGCCAACTGGCAGGAATGGAAGCTATGCCACTCCGAGACGAGCACCATGTTTGCAATTGCAATTGGGAGGCATTGTGCAGCACTGTTCACCAGGTCGGCACATTTATTCAGGAAACGCTACGAGTGTGCCTCAGGTTTTGCGCCCACACTCCCCACAGTGCCCTACGGCAAGGCAAACTCAACTAAAACTAGCCAGAACTACACAAATACACTACACAGTTATTCAGTACGAGTTGATTTGAGACAACAGTCTTCTTCCTCTGGCCCGGACCTCGCCAAAAAGTACAGGACGACGGCAAGCTCTTTTGCCTTTCGCTGTTCGTAGATCTGTCATATCGCGCATTTTGATTTTTTTGTGACGGTCTTTCATTTTGCGTCACTTTTTTCCTGCCTCATCTGATCAGATCATGACTAGACTGTGCATGTGCTTGTGTACGATTTACGGTACGGCCCGGGTACGGGTAGATCTACGGTAGACTACCACTCCACAGTTTTTTTTTTTTTTTTCCACACGGAAAACTGAGCCTCTTGTACGGGCAAAATAACACCACTCCACAGTAGATCTAGAGTACCACTGTACTGTACTCGAGACGAGTCGAGTCGAGTCTCGTGCGGCGTCGCGCGAGTGACAGTCTACCAGCATGGCAGTATTTTACTACTCCCTACATATAACCATGATAACAGGACCTCGCTGCAGGTCCGCATGACTCCATGAGTCGTGTTTTTACTACTCACTTGTTCAAATCTTTCACACACACACACAGCACTCGGTCGTTGTCGTGTCGACTCCCGATCCCCCCGAGGGCCCATCTCTGTACAGACTCAGTACATGTACTTGACTCTCGAGTCGAGTAGATCTTCGAGTGTCGTCGTCGTTGAATGGAAATGTTCTGCAGTGGTTCACCAGGTTCACGGTTCGAATAGTTTTGAGTGGCTCCATTGCAAGTGTGTATGTACTTTTGGATGTTGACATTTTTGGCCGGGACTGTACCAGCATCAGTGATCACAGTGATCTGAAAGGCTAAATTTTACTCAGGACAAATCAGTCTATAGAGACATTCTCCTTCACCATGGCCAGTGACAATAGCGACGAGGTCTTGACGGATTTGGAGACTGAAAAGCAACATTTCAAAGATGTCTTCAGGTCTTTTGCGTTTTACA
>NC_088644.1:23642365-23647365 GCF_964019385.1 Sycon ciliatum
GTTGGTAACCACCCAGGAGAATGAAAGAAAAGTCAGGAGGAGTCTGAGAAAGAGAAGAAAGACGTGTGTGACCATAATCGTCGGGAATCGAACCCGCAACCTATCGATTGGAAATCGCTGCACATACCACTGCACCATATGGGGGACACGCACACACACACACACACACACACACACACACACGCACACACACACACACACACACACACACACACACACAACACACAACACACACACACAACACACACACACACACGGCCAGCCGCTTACGGAGCGGACTTTCTCTTCTCTCGTCCTACCTAGGTGCCAGATTTCGACGATCGCAGTGGCACATGCGGTCATCAACACCGTCGTGGCGATGAAGCCGCGCCAGGCAATGATCAGACTCACGGTAATAGGAAACAGAAGAGGCCAGCGCACATTGCCGACGAACCGGAGCCGTTCACCATGGACAAGGTGATGACGACGCTAAAGCAGTTTTACCGAGATTGGAGTGCAGAGGTATGGCCAATGACGAATTATGCAGTGCTGCTGAATTCCGGTGCAATGTTTCATGTGCGCCATTTCACTTCGCACCTGATTGATGTATGGGTAGTGGTCTCTGTCTTAATAAGAGCTTAGGCTTTCCTGGCGATGGCTATCTCACACTGGAGACACCAGCACCAGATCACAATAGCAGATCACTGTATCAGCACTATGTTTGCAGTACATGTGCTATAGCTGCAGCATCAGATCATAATACAGCAGCATATTGTTTCAGCACTATGTTTGCAGTGCTATGGCTGCAGCATCAGATCACAATACAGCAGCATATTGTATCAGCACTATGTTTGCAGTGCTATGGCTGCAGCATCAGATCACAATACAGCAGCATATTGTATCAGCACTAGATGGGTCACACCTGTTGCCACTGTGCTGCAGGCATCTAACACCTTACAGTCCATTTCAAAACTATAGACGCGCAGTGTTTTTGAAATATTTCAAATTTGGCTGGAACTTTTTGAGAATAGTTTTCGGAATATTGCACAGGTCCGCTCCACAATTATTCTCATTATAGTTTCTAAACGATTGGATAACAGACGCCCAATTTGGAAAAATGTATGCACAAAGTGATCACAGATTTTATGTGGTATAGATGCTGGCGTAACGGTTTTTGCCTAGGTACGGGTCTATAGTTTTGAAATGGACTGTAGTCACCTATAGTCCATACACTACTAGTACACTACTACAGCTGTAGTACAGCATTGGATAGGCACTATTAGGCATTATATGTATTTTGGGTGTCTGCCCGTATCTCACTTCCTACTTCGTATCTCTTCATGCATGGCCTGGGTGCAAGTTTCTGGACACGACATGTGCGTGCTGATCACGCAAAGAGTTGCAAGTTTCTGTACATTTTATGTGCGTGGTGTTCACGCAAAGAGTTCTACATATTTTAGTGTGTAGTTTGGTCAGGGTACCAGTATGTTCTGGTAGTGTTTATGTTATGTTTGGACTGAGTTTGTTTGTGCAGGTGCTTCTTTTGGAGATGGCCAGACACCTTGAGCTGATCGTGTGTGCGTTTGTTTGTGCGTGTATGTGTGTGTGTATGTGTGTGTGTGTGTTTGTGTGTGTGCATCTGTGCGCACGTGTGTGTGTGTGTGTGTGTGTGTGTGTTCGTTTCAGGGTGTAGCAGAACGTGAAGCGTGCTATGGTCCTATCATAACTCAGCTCAAACACTACTGTCCACTGCCCAGGTGTGTACGGATGGCAAGTCACCCAGTATGTGTGAGTGCATGTGTGCGTCCGTTTGTGTGTGTGTGTGTGTGCGCGCGCGCGCGCGTGTGTGTGTGTGTAACGTTAATCCTAGTACTTCAAAAGTAGTACATCTATTGAAATGCATGTATTCTAGGATGTGTGGGATACAGTGATGCTTACTTTAAACTTCAGCTGCACCTGTATTGTGTTGTTCCAGTGGATGGAACATGACACTGTAACTGATGACTGTAACTACACTAACCACCTGCATACGGTATTGAAGTGCAGCCACCAAGTCGTGCTTCTAAACCTGTACTGCTCTCTCCTGTGTGTAACACGGTACACGCAGTGTGTTAGTGTTTAGACAAACCTGCTTTTCGGTGTTAGCCATGCTGTGTATCAATATTCTAATGTCTTGGGTGATGCATCAAATCAGGAATACAAGTGCTGTACTGTACTGTACTGTGCTGTGTTGTGTGTGAAATACTGAGTAGTTCTAGTTCCTTTGTGTACATGTACTTATGTGTACTTTATGATAAAACTTGAAAAGGACATAGGTGCACGGGGCTGCATGTTGCTTTACTACTCTCAATCACTCTCTCTCTCTCTCTCTCTCTCTCTCTCTCTCTCTCTCTCTCTCTCTCTCTCTCTCTCTCTCTCATAAGAAGTCCTCTTTTTAAAAACTCGGATGTTGAGCCAATAGTAATTTGTAAAGAAAAAAGGACCTATAAGTTACTAGTTATGACTAACTGTCCACCAAGCCTTGCGTTTTCGAGTTGTAGTTTAAGTTAGACCGGTTTGTCCAATAGTCTTACTAGTCTCGTCATCATCATCGTCATCATCATCCCGTAACATTCGATATTCTTTGTTGCCGAGGGACATAGCTCGTGCACATCTTCGTGGCACATCCCTTCCCCTCATTGGATCTTTCCGCACCTGAGCCTTCCAAGTTGGAAGGTTGTTGGTTTGCGCTTCGTAGATGTGTTGGAACTAGGTGTCAGGTCGTCGAATGTCTCCATATCCTTGTCAGCCTTGTCCCACTATCTGACTGTATATTATCTCGTTACCTTGGTGGACTGTTAGTCATAACTAGTAACTTATAGGTCCTTTTCTCTTTACAATTCCTCTTTTCTTTGTTGTTGTTGTTGTTGTTGTTGTTGTTGTTGTTGTTGTTGTTGTTGTTGTTGATGTTGTTGTTGTTGTTGTTGTTGTTGTTGTTGTTGTTGTTGTTGTTGTTGTTGTTGTTGTTGTTGTTGTTGTGGCTGCTGCTGCTTCTGTTGCTGCTGCTTCTGCTGCTGTTGTCATTGCCGTCATTGTTGCCCTCTTGGCGTGCTTGCAGTGAAGAAGATGCTGCACCACCTCGAGTTTTGGTACCTGGAGCTGGCCTTGGCAGACTTGTCTTTGACCTGGCTCTATTAGGTAGGTGGGTGGGAAGAAGTTCAAACACGTTGTGCTGCAGTGAATGTTCGAATATGTACTGCAACGAATGCGGCTGCTCGTTGAACAACTGTACATCGGCTGCATCCCTGGTCTCTTTTTTACTTTTTTATTTTATTTCTGTGTGCGCCTTCCCAAGCATGCATGACCAGCGTCAATATTTTTGAGGCCCCTTGAGCTGTCACCTTTGACATGTTGCAGTGTATTATATGGAGTGTGTGTGCTTTGTATGTTGTGCGTACACTGTACAGGCTACGAGTGTCAGGGCAATGAATGGAGCATGCACATGCTGATCGCGTCTAACTTCATCATCAACCGGTAAGCAGCAGTGCGTGGCTATAATTATAGTGTGTCGCGTTGACAAGGTGTGCATGGGGAGTGAGAACGTACTCTTCTAGTAACAAAGTTAGATTATTGCATGTGTGTGGTGTTGGCAACGGAAAGATTTATTCGCTCCATGAATAAGACCGGGTTTGGAGATTGGAGTTCTGTCGAATCGCGATGAACTATTCAATTTTATCTGCACACTTGCAGTATGGAATACACATTTGCACTCAGGGCAGTATGTAGATGAACTCGTGTAGTGTGTAATATACACATGTGTAGTATACAAAGTGTAGTGTATACTATTATACACATATGCAGTATACAGTCGTCCCTCTCTAATCCGGCACTTGTTTATCCGGAACCCTTGCCAACCGGCGCACTAAACCGATTTTTTTTGGTAGATACTGTCTTTGGTTGTACTGTGTGTTGTACATGTACCCTTGTTGAAAGTACCGTCGTAAAGTACCGTAAAGTACCGTTGATCAGCCCCCTCTCTAATTCCCACCCCCTGTCGGTTTTCTACCTGTGAAGCGACTTCGGCGTATACAACGAAAATACGATGTTGAACCGACGCATGCACTGCTGTACACAATATTTGCCAATCGAGCATGAACATGTGCACAATCCAGCACATCGAGTCTGAACTTCTACGTTGTTGTACATCGTACTGCACTTGACAGCCTTGATCTAATTCCCGCCCACTGCCGAAAACCAGCTGGGAAGCGACATGGCGTGGGGGGGGGGGGGGATCAACGGTACTTTACGGTACCGTATTTTTCGGAGTATAGTCCGCACCTTTGTATAATGCACACCCCCAATCTTCATTGGGGGTGCGCAATTCAATCTTCATTGAAGTACATGCATTTCGTATTCGGAGCATAGTGCGCACCTGCGATTTAGGGCCTTAGGCTGCGTTTACACGACAACGCACGGCCAGTTTTCCGTTTTCAGTCCCGCATTTCTTTTTTCGTTTTCGTACGTTTACACGATCAAAGCCGATCCGAGGTGGTCTCCGTTTGTACCGTTTTCAAGCGTCTACACGAGAGCAAAGGATCCGCCAAAGTTCGTCATGTGCCAAGTGTTGCCGTGGAAGCACCAATCACACTCAAGCAATGGTTGAAAACAGGCACACGACAACCCACATCACATGACGAAAATTGTAAAAACAATTTTTTGGATTGTCGGATCCGTGTAAACGGCCGAAAACGAAACAAAAGTGACGGAAAACGAGGCCAGCACACCGTTTCGACTGTTTACACACACAAATTTATCCGGCAGAACATTTCCGTTTTCAAATTCTTCCACCTTGGCCAGCGTTTTGGTTTTCTTCCGTTTTGGTGTACAACTTTTACGTTTTGCTCCGCGTACCGTGTAAATGAACCATGGATCCGAAAGGATTTCGTTGCGTTTTCGCCCCCAGCGTTGTCGTGTAAACGCAGCCTAAAATAGTACGTCTAAAGTGCACACTATACTCCGAAAAATACGGTATACTCCGACCA
>NC_088644.1:23649865-23687365 GCF_964019385.1 Sycon ciliatum
GAAAAGTTCCACTTCAACCTACTGGTAAGAGTTGTTTGATACAGGCAGTGTGTTCAGCCTGGTATGCTTGCATGCATGTGTCTGGTTTCCAATACCACATTTTTATGCTACAGACTTAGAGACTTCGATTTAGTGGCAGCAACTTCGACGATGGTTTGTTAGGAGAGGGTTTGCTCCCCACGCTGGAGCTCGCGCTTTTCCGCCGACTTGACTTGACACTTGACTGGCTCATCACTATCATCCAGAGCAGCTACGTTTGCCGAGTCGAAGGTTTGATGGACTTCTCGTGTGCTCTGGATGGCAGTCGTGAGTCACTCAAGAGTCAGTCTGCAGAAAAGCGCGAGCTCCAGTGTGAGGAGCAATCCCTTTCCTAACTTAGAGACTTCAACGTAGTAAAACCCAATCACTTGCAATCAGTAGCCAGTCAAGTCAGCTGGGCATTGTAGCATCTGCTGGGTTGGTAAATGCTTTGTTGGCGTGTCCCCTTTCCATTGATTCTCTGCTTCCTCTCTCTGCTTCCTCTCTACAGATGGAAGAGGTTGGAGTTCGCAGTGGGTATATTCAAAACCCACTTTCGATGATGAAAACGCTTTACGATAGCGTATTGTTCGTTGCTCAAAAGCCACCCACTATCACCACCACTACCGGAGACAACTGACAACCTGACAACTGAGTAAACCAAGAGCGTCTACCCCGGTCAAGATCCACCATGTTCTTTCACAACTCACAGCTTTCTAGTACAACGTTTCGTGCAAGCCATGCAGAATGCATCGGAAATATCTCGTTTCGTTTCTCCCCGCAAGGCGTTTTTGCTTGCTTTGATGTGCTGTATGTGCTCCTGTGGATGTGTTCCTGTCTCTCCCTCTGTGGTACAAAAACAGTACGTTTTGTGTTTTGTTCTACTAGTCTGGCAAATCTGCAGCTCACAACCCAAACATTATTTTCTTCAATATGAACAATTAATCCATTAGCACAATGGGCAGCAAATCACAGAGTGGTGTCGCAGATATTAGCGGGTTGGATGAAAAGTGTTTTGTTCAACCAAGACCTGCAAGAATACCAGGTACTACTTCAAAGTACAATGAAATGTCCGGAGGCAATGTCCTGAATATAAAATAATAAAGGAGAATCAAGCATTTCGAAGCCGAATTTTCTGGTTTGTAACCCTAAAAAGAAGAGACTTGATACCTATGTGTGAAGTTCCATATCTTCAAGAATACAACAAATGTTCACAAGAAATGTTCAAGCTGCCAAACCATTGAGAGGCCCGGACTGTAGTCAATACCGCCAACGGGATTAACAATTTACATTCAACTGTTCTCCTCATAACGAAGTCAAGAAATGCTATCAAGCCACACTTTACCAACACATGATCAACGTGATGCGATGCCTGCTCACAGTCGTCCAGCCAGTCTGGTCGGCACAGACTGCAGATCGTCGAGTCCTTGATGCACGGCGGTCAGGCGACGGTTACACTGCAGCAGTGCCAGGCACGCCACGCACCACTCGTGCACCCAGCCGATCGGTGCCGCCAACTCCGCTGGGTCGATTCTCACTGCGCACGTGTGTTTGTGTGTACATGTGTGCGTGTGTGCGTGTGTACGTGTGTGTGCATGACAGACAAATACACATGCATATCAGTCATGACAAGTGCACACCCAAATGCCAGCCACTCAGAATAACCCTGTTCTGTGTAGTAACATACGTCACAGATCATGCCACAAATCATGCCACAAATCATGCCACAAATCATGCCACAGATCATGCCCATACATCATTCTCCTGTACTCTTGTTCACAGCACTTTCCAAAGAAGGGCAATCACCTGAAAAGACATTGCGTCTGTACATATGGGAGTTTCCGTGCGAGGAAGCTGTAGTTATCAGCCACCATTACTCAGGTCGCTGCCGCCGCATGAGTGCCAATGTAACATGTGGATGTGGAGTGCGGATGTGGAGTGCAGATTTGGAGCGTGAATGTAGACCAGTTTAGACTGTAGAGTGATATTTAAACTATCAGAGGGATTGACGCGGATTATCAGAACACGACTTTAGGTGCTCAACCGTTGTTTGCATAACTGAGCCAGGGCTGCATATTTGTTAAGCACCCCCACATGCACAGTACCGCAGTGATTGCTGACCAGTGGCCACACTTACCGGATAGAAGCATGTCATCCAGCTCATCCAGCATTTCCCTGCTTGCAATCATGTTCAGGGGATCAAACGATAACATCTGCTCCCTCAGATCGTCATGCACCATGGCCTGATATGAGGTATTCACACAATCATGTGCGGGACACACACACACGCGCACGCACACACACACACACGCACACACAGTGAACATGATTGGCATTTTTGCTGGAGTGCTGCACACCGCTGTGCTATAACCGTCCCAAATGTCCAAATGTCCCATTGTGGAATCAAACGGTGTTTCCCTGAACTCTTACCTGCTGGCATTCAGCCCAGTTGGAGTAGATTTTTGGCTGTCCTGCTGCAGCCAGTGATAGCATGGACTTCACAAGGCAGAAGATAAGCTGAATGCCACCGGGAGGGGTTCGGTACGTCTTGAACTCGTGGATATCACTGTGTGGAGAGAGAGACAGAGACAGAGAGAGACATAGAGAGGAGAGAGGGTGTAATAGCAAGAGTATAATTATGAGAACCAGAGTGTGCAGCTCGGATGGTTGCTGTCATGGCGGAATTCCATGATTACATCATTTTAATGATGTAGTGCATACAAGCAGGTGTCTTTCTGCACAATTGCAACTCAGTTGTATGCACTACGCCATTTTCCGCCTCAAATCTGCGCCAAATATGATGTAATCACGGAATTCCGCTGTGACGGACACCCATAGTAGAAAAGGCCCCAAGCTGCACACTCTGGTTTTCATGTACTCTTGATAATAGTGATCACAACTTGATCACGCAGAATGGCCAGAACATTCTGCACGTCACCGAGTGGAAAAGTGGAAAGGCGAATAGCATTAAAAGTAGTGACTCCTGTGGTGAGCCCCATATTCACCTGTTGCCGCATTCTTGATAGATAGCTAGGTGAAAGGTGGATAGACAATCTCACCCAGTGATCACACAATCTCACCCAGTGATCACACAATCTCACCCAGTGATCACACAATCTCACCCAGTGATCACACAATCTCACCCAGTGATCACACAATCTCACCCAGTGATCACACAATCTCACCCAGTGATCACACAATCTCACCCAGTGATCACACAATCTCACCCAGTGATCACACAATCTCACCCAGTGATCACACAATCTCACCCAGTGATCACACAATCTCACCCAGTGATCACACAATCTCACCCAGTGATCACACAATCTCACCCAGTGATCACACAATCTCACCCAGTGATCACACAATCTCACCCAGTGATCACACAATCTCACCCAGTGATCACACAATCTCACCCAGTGATCACACAATCTCACCCAGTGATCACACAATCTCACCCAGTGATCACACAATCTCACCCAGTGATCACACAATCTCACCCAGTGATCACACAATCTCACCCAGTGATCACACAATCTCACCCAGTGATCACACAATCTCACCCAGTGATCACGCAATCTCACCCAGTGATCACACAATCTCACCCAGTGATCACGCAATATATATTTGAAGGTGCAGATGTACATCAGTCACAGGTGCGCAACGAATGAATAATCAGTGTGATCATTTGAGCTCTATTTATTAATTATGGTACTGGTTCAGCCCTAAAATTGTTGAAATACTCGACAGTGCATGGCAGGTAACGTACGATTTGCTGAGCTTCTTCAAGGCATGTTGTACATCGGCAAGCAAGGTCGCTGTGAAGGCAATTCTGGCACTCAGATCGTCCACGAAACAACTCGAGGATTCGTATTCCGAATCGACCTTGGTCTGTAGGACTGTAACAATGCACACAATTAAAAAAGAAAAGAAAAAAAGATTTCGCCAGCGCAATAATTAACATTCGTCTTGCTGGGACTAATACCCAAGCGGTCATCTTCGCGTCAATAGATATTGCTCACGAGAGGTGCACAAGACAGTGGTCACATGACCTGCATGACTCGCATCCGATCAACGGTGGCAAGATATGCATGTCGCGAAACAGCACGGCTCTAGATGTACGCTACCCAAAATGATGATATCTCCTTGACAGTATCGAGATCAGTGCAATTCTCACGGCATGCACCAACCACACCACTAGCATGGGCCGAAATTCCTACTGCTACTGTATTCAGTAGGAACTTTCCCTTACGTATCTAGCTGCTGCATTGTTCTGTTTAGTAGGGATTCCCCATGAAGCTTGGTCGCAAACAAAGTCAACCTTGCAGCAATACCCAGGCAAAAGCAGCAGTCTCACACTTACTCGACTCTCTCTTCTCCCAGCATTCCACCAGGCTTGTGAACGGTCCGCCGATGTCGTTCTGGGCAATGGTCATCCTTTGCAGCAGGCTGGACAGCTTCTCCTGCTCGACTGGGAGCAGATTATCACGCTCGGGTTCCAGCTCAAAGTCCAGAACGGACGTGACGGCACCTTCCTGGTCGCGCACTGGACAGACGATGTGTACTTTGCCTTCAATATGCTTTGTCACCGGTAGCGAGGTGTCAACACAGCTGAACAGATATTCCCTTCACAACGGATGAACAAGAACGCACACAAATCATCCGCTTGAGCATACACAAAACGCACTCAGCAAGTGAAAGAAAAGGAGTAATGTTAAATTCCGAACGGCTCGCGAGAGATTCATAATCAGGCGGAAAACTCCCCAATGTAGCTCTCTGTTTAGATTGTAAAATGGCGATGAACAAATGCACACAGAACATTACGTGAGAGAGCCACGGCAGCAAAGTCAGTCAGGCTAACCTTTCCACATCCCGATGGGAATTTCAACACTCTCAGTCTACTGAATCAAGGCGGAGCTACGATGCACCTCAAAAAGCAGTGGCACTGTGCCGTGTGGTGATCAGGCCACACCAAAAGTGCGCATTGCAGCACGAGTGGAAAATCCTTGCACTTCCAAGCAGGACTTCAACCCGGTGCCCTCTGTCGCGCAGCTACCGTTTTAGACCATTCCGCTAAGCTAAGATGGGACACGATTTTAAAAGCCTCGTGTCACATTCTAGTAGCTTGTAACACAATGTCATAATTACTATATACACTGCATACATGCACTGCATACATGTAATACACTGCATACATAATTATACACTGCATACATGCAAGACGTCCTCCAGATTTTTGATAGATACATTGCATGCTTTAAGAAGTAGGACTTCACGTACACAGGTCTGTCAGGCAGGGACTGTCAGGCAGGGACTGTCAGGCAGGGTCTGTCAGGCAGGGACTGTCAGGCAGGGACTGTCAGGCAGGGACTGTCAGGCAGGGACTGTCAGGCAGGGACTGTCAGGCAGGGACTGTCAGGCAGGGACTGTCAGGCAGGGACTGTCAGGCAGGGACTGTCAGGCAGGGACTGTCAGGCAGGGACTGTCAGGCAGGGACTGTCAGGCAGGGACTGTCAGGCAGGGTCTGTCAGACAGGGACTGTCAGGCAGGGACTGTCAGACAGGGACTGTCAGGCAGGGACTGTCAGGCAGGGACTGTCAGGCAGGGACTGTCAGGCAGGGACTGTCAGGCAGGGACTGTCAGACAGGGACTGTCAGGCAGGGACTGTCAGGCAGGGACTGTCAGGCAGGGACTGTCAGGCAGGGTCTGTCAGACAGGGACTGTCAGACAGGGACTGTCAGGCAGGGTCTGTCAGACAGGGACTGTCAGGCAGGGACTGTCAGACAGGGACTGTCAGGCAGGGACTGTCAGGCAGGGACTGTCAGGCAGGGACTGTCAGGCAGGGACTGTCAGGCAGGGACTGTCAGACAGGGACTGTCAGGCAGGGACTGTCAGGCAGGGACTGTCAGGCAGGGACTGTCAGGCAGGGTCTGTCAGACAGGGACTGTCAGACAGGGACTGTCAGGCAGGGACTGTCAGGCAGGGACTGTCAGGCAGGGACTGTCAGGCAGGGACTGTCAGGCAGGGACTGTCAGGCAGGGACTGTCAGGCAGGGTCTGTCAGGCAGGGACTGTCAGGCAGGGACTGTCAGGCAGGGACTGTCAGGCAGGGACTGTCAGGCAGGGACTGTCAGGCAGGGTCTGTCAGGCAGGGACTGTCAGGCAGGGACTGTCAGGCAGGGACTGTCAGGCAGGGTCTGTCAGGCAGGGACTGTCAGGCAGGGACTGTCAGGCAGGGACTGTCAGGCAGGGTCTGTCAGGCAGGGACTGTCAGGCAGGGACTGTCAGGCAGGGACTGTCAGGCAGGGACTGTCAGACAGGGACTGTCAGGCAGGGTCTGTCAGGCAGGGACTGTCAGGCAGGGTCTGTCAGGCAGGGACTGTCAGGCAGGGTCTGTCAGACAGGGACTGTCAGGCAGGGACTGTCAGGCAGGGTCTGTCAGGCAGGGTCTGTCAGGCAGGGACTGTCAGGCAGGGACTGTCAGGCAGGGACTGTCAGGCAGGGACTGTCAGGCAGGGACTGTCAGGCAGGGACTGTCAGACAGGGACTGTCAGGCAGGGTCTGTCAGGCAGGGACTGTCAGACAGGGACTGTCAGGCAGGGACTGTCAGGCAGGGACTGTCAGGCAGGGACTGTCAGGCAGGGACTGTCAGGCAGGGACTGTCAGGCAGGGACTGTCAGGCAGGGACTGTCAGGCAGGGACTGTCAGGCAGGGACTGTCAGGCAGGGACTGTCAGGCAGGGACTGTCAGACAGGGTCTGTCAGACAGGGACTGTCAGACAGGGACTGTCAGGCAGGGACTGTCAGGCAGGGACTGTCAGGCAGGGACTGTCAGGCAGGGACTGTCAGGCAGGGTCTGTCAGGCAGGGACTGTCAGGCAGGGACTGTCAGGCAGGGACTGTCAGGCAGGGACTGTCAGGCAGGGACTGTCAGGCAGGGACTGTCAGGCAGGGTCTGTCAGACAGGGACTGTCAGGCAGGGACTGTCAGACAGGGACTGTCAGGCAGGGACTGTCAGGCAGGGACTGTCAGGCAGGGACTGTCAGGCAGGGACTGTCAGGCAGGGACTGTCAGACAGGGACTGTCAGGCAGGGACTGTCAGGCAGGGACTGTCAGGCAGGGACTGTCAGGCAGGGTCTGTCAGACAGGGACTGTCAGACAGGGACTGTCAGGCAGGGTCTGTCAGGCAGGGACTGTCAGGCAGGGACTGTCAGGCAGGGACTGTCAGGCAGGGACTGTCAGGCAGGGACTGTCAGACAGGGACTGTCAGGCAGGGACTGTCAGACAGGGACTGTCAGGCAGGGACTGTCAGGCAGGGTCTGTCAGGCAGGGACTGTCAGGCAGGGTCTGTCAGGCAGGGACTGTCAGGCAGGGTCTGTCAGACAGGGACTGTCAGGCAGGGACTGTCAGGCAGGGTCTGTCAGGCAGGGTCTGTCAGGCAGGGACTGTCAGGCAGGGACTGTCAGGCAGGGACTGTCAGGCAGGGACTGTCAGGCAGGGACTGTCAGGCAGGGACTGTCAGACAGGGACTGTCAGGCAGGGTCTGTCAGGCAGGGACTGTCAGACAGGGACTGTCAGGCAGGGACTGTCAGGCAGGGACTGTCAGGCAGGGACTGTCAGGCAGGGACTGTCAGGCAGGGACTGTCAGGCAGGGACTGTCAGGCAGGGACTGTCAGGCAGGGACTGTCAGGCAGGGACTGTCAGGCAGGGACTGTCAGGCAGGGACTGTCAGGCAGGGACTGTCAGGCAGGGACTGTCAGACAGGGACTGTCAGGCAGGGACTGTCAGGCAGGGACTGTCAGGCAGGGACTGTCAGGCAGGGTCTGTCAGACAGGGACTGTCAGACAGGGACTGTCAGGCAGGGTCTGTCAGGCAGGGACTGTCAGGCAGGGACTGTCAGGCAGGGACTGTCAGGCAGGGACTGTCAGGCAGGGACTGTCAGGCAGGGACTGTCAGGCAGGGACTGTCAGGCAGGGACTGTCAGGCAGGGACTGTCAGGCAGGGACTGTCAGACAGGGACTGTCAGGCAGGGACTGTCAGGCAGGGTCTGTCAGGCAGGGTCTGTCAGGCAGGGACTGTCAGGCAGGGTCTGTCAGGCAGGGACTGTCAGGCAGGGACTGTCAGGCAGGGACTGTCAGGCAGGGACTGTCAGGCAGGGACTGTCAGGCAGGGACTGTCAGACAGGGACTGTCAGGCAGGGTCTGTCAGGCAGGGACTGTCAGACAGGGACTGTCAGGCAGGGACTGTCAGGCAGGGACTGTCAGGCAGGGACTGTCAGGCAGGGACTGTCAGGCAGGGACTGTCAGGCAGGGACTGTCAGGCAGGGACTGTCAGGCAGGGACTGTCAGGCAGGGACTGTCAGGCAGGGACTGTCAGGCAGGGACTGTCAGGCAGGGACTGTCAGGCAGGGACTGTCAGGCAGGGACTGTCAGGCAGGGACTGTCAGGCAGGGACTGTCAGGCAGGGACTGTCAGGCAGGGACTGTCAGGCAGGGACTGTCAGGCAGGGACTGTCAGGCAGGGACTGTCAGGCAGGGACTGTCAGGCAGGGACTGTCAGGCAGGGACTGTCAGGCAGGGACTGTCAGGCAGGGACTGTCAGGCAGGGACTGTCAGGCAGGGACTGTCAGGCAGGGACTGTCAGGCAGGGACTGTCAGGCAGGGTCTGTCAGGCAGGGTCTGTCAGGCAGGGTCTGTCAGGCAGGGACTGTCAGGCAGGGACTGTCAGGCAGGGACTGTCAGGCAGGGACTGTCAGGCAGGGACTGTCAGGCAGGGACTGTCAGACAGGGACTGTCAGGCAGGGACTGTCAGACAGGGACTGTCAGGCAGGGACTGTCAGGCAGGGACTGTCAGGCAGGGACTGTCAGGCAGGGACTGTCAGGCAGGGACTGTCAGGCAGGGACTGTCAGGCAGGGACTGTCAGGCAGGGTCTGTCAGGCAGGGTCTGTCAGGCAGGGACTGTCAGGCAGGGACTGTCAGGCAGGGACTGTCAGGCAGGGACTGTCAGACAGGGACTGTCAGGCAGGGACTGTCAGGCAGGGACTGTCAGGCAGGGACATTTCCTGAGCAGTAACTTACAGTGCAGATGAGCTATTCTCAATGTTTGGTGAATGTTCATCCAGCAGCGGTGTGAGGCCAAGGAAGGTGATCACTTTCTTCAGACTGTACGGTTGCCGCTTAGCCTGACACAAACAGGTGGTGAGCAGACATGAACAATAGCAGTGTGAAGTCAATATCTTTCACAATGGGACCCAGCGCTGCCCGCAACTAGGAACGGCCCGCAACTAGGAACGGGCCGTAACTAGAAACCGCCTGCAACTAGGAACGGCCCGCAACTAGAAACGGGCCGTAACTAGGAACGGCCCGCAACTAGAAACGGCCCGCAACTAGGAACGGGCCGTAACTAGGAACGACCCGCAACTAGGAATGGCCCGCAACTAGAAACGGCCCGCAACTAGAAACGGACCGCAACTAGAAACGGACCGTAACTAGGAACGGGCCGTAACTAGGAACGGGCCGTAACTAGGAACGGGCCGTAACTAGGAACGGACCGTAACTAGGAACGGGCCGTAATTAAGAACGGCCCGGAACTAGGAATGGCCCGTAACTCAGAACATACATACTTACTGAATACACACTGTTGTACACTGTTGTGAATACACACTGTTGTACACTGTTGTGAATACACACTGTTGTACACTGTTGTGAATTCCAGCAGAAATCCAAGAGAGCTCGATACCGGGAAGGTAGAGCCGTGACACTTCAACTCTACCGATGACATCATCGTCCGCGCGGATAAAACAAGAAATACGTATCTGGTCAAGACCGAACTGTATGAGAAGCTGCTGCGAGATAACACTACTAAGCACTACCAGTTAGCACCTGAATCTACCTACGACGAGATTAATAACGAGGCAAGGGATCTATCACGCAAGGCTAAGCTCGATGATAGAATGGAGACCCTACCCAAAGCTGAGGCCTTTATTACTATGAAGGATCATAAACCAAGGTTCGAGAGCAGCCTTCCCTGCCGATTGATAAATCCTGCCAAGCCTGACATGGGTCGACTCAGCAAGGGGATCCTCGACAAGGTGATCAGGAGCATCGTGGAACGTCAGAACATGAACCTCTGGAAGAACACCGCGGCTGTGCTCAAGTGGTTCCAGGCCATACCTAATAAGCAGAGCCACTCCTTCATCTGCTTTGACGTTGTTGACTTTTATCCAAGCATCACCGAGCCTCTCCTCCGGTCTGCACTGGCATTTGCTGAGCAGTTTGCCGCACTGACCCAAAGTGACATCGACATCATCATGCACTCCCGTAGGTCACTCCTGTTCCAGGGCGGCCGTCCATGGATAAAGAACAACGCACAATGCAACTTCGACGTGGCGATGGGATCGTACGATGGAGCAGAGATATGTGAGCTCGTCGGTGCTTTCCTATTGAGCAAGTTGTCTGTGCACGTCGATGAGGCCGGAATTGGACTTTACAGAGACGACGGCCTTGCCGTGCTGAAAAATGCACCAGGGCCAGTTGCCGACCGCATGAGGAAGTCCATTATCGAAGTATACAAGCAGTATGATCTAAAAATCACTATCGACGTTAATCTTTCGACAGTGAATTTCCTAGACGTCACGCTCAGCCTGGACACCGGGAAATTCCAGCCGTATCGTAAACCTGGAGACGCACCTCTCTACGTCAACGCCATGTCCAATCACCCACCATCCATACTACGGAACATCCCTGATATGATCGCTCGACGTGTCTCAAGCATATCTGCCGACAGCGGCGTATTCGCCGATGCTGCCCCTACATATCGCAATGCATTAGCGGCCAGCGGATTACCTGCCAACATCAAGTACATTGACCCAACGCCACCTGCTGCAATGAACGGCAGCAAGCAAAAAAGAAAAAGGAAACGGAATGTGGTGTGGTTTAACCCGCCATACTCCAAGAGTGTCCGGACCAACATCGCCGGCACCTTCCTCCGGCTGATCGACAAGCATTTTCCTAAGGGGTCCAAAATGAACAAAATCTTCAACCGCTTCAATGTGAAGGTGAGCTACTCCTGTTTGCCGAATATGGCCCACATTATCAGTGGCCACAATAAGCGTCAATTGTGCGTCCAGGAACCGGACAAGCCGTGCAACTGCCGTCGCAAGGACCAGTGCCCTCTCAACGGAGCGTGCCAAGCAACCAGCATAGTCTACGCGGCGGAGGTGTCGAGTGATGGCCACAGCGATGGGCCCAAAACCTACATTGGCAGTACGGAGCCTCCATTCAAGCTTCGATACGGGAACCACAAGACATCCATCAAGCTTCCTGGATACCGCAAATCCACGGGCCTCTCAAAGCATGTGTGGGAATTAAAAGATAATGGCAAGACGCACGACATCAAGTGGCGAGTGGTTCAGAAGGCCAAGGCCTACAGTAACATAACAAAAAGATGCAGCCTGTGCCTCGAGGAGAAGGCGAGAATAATCACTGCCGACAGGAGATCGAGCCTCAACAAGCGGTCGGAGTTGATATCCAAATGTCGACATCAAAATAAATTCATGCTGTCAACACCGATAACATGATCTTCTCGGCACCCTGCCTCCAGGCAGTAGGGCCAGTTGATAGCTCTCTGCCGCCTTGTCACCATCATCATCTTTGCACCGCGGAACTCACTAGCTAGGCCAGCTCAGTTTTATCACCTTTATCACCTTAGTACCGCGATCCTTACTGGCTATGACACTGAATCGGATATGAGTTGATAGCGCCCCTAGCGCTTTCTGTTATACTTGTCCCGCCATACTGGGCTTTAAATAGTGGGTTATTTTTCTTGATGTTCATATCACCTGATGAGTGCCTGAGATGGCATGAAACTTTAAGTTGTGACTGATCAAGCCATCTGTTGTTCTGACTAGTGTACTTACTGAATACAAGTAACTGTGACATTTTTTTATGACAATCAATAGTTTTTGGGGCTTTTCCCCGTTGAAAATCAACTTGAAACGCCATCTGTGTAAGGTGCCTGGTAGACGGACATGCTCGAAATATACGTCCGGATCTGGGGAGTTTTACTGGATGCACAACCCCCACATACATTGCAGTGATCTAGCCAAAGCCGGCTGGGAGGGCCACCTGCCGGCTGAGACAGCTCCAAGGGTAATTTTGGCCGGCTGCAGTCACCCCCATGTAGACTGTAGTGCCCCATATCCTAGGCGTAGGTGTAGGCGTAGGTATGTACAGTACAGTACGTAGCACTGGCTACTCAGGCTCAGTGCTAGCTCTTCACTCAAGCTCAAATGCACTTGAGTATGCACTCAGTGAGTACGTCAGTAAAATGTAACAGGTTGGGTCATGGTTCGCTGCTTCTGGTGGTGTACATGGCTGTGGCTAGGCTGGGTCTTGTCAGATGACCAATGTACACTGCATGCAGACATGACCTTGGTGAACACATGATCCATGCTCATGTAGCTGTTTGCTTCCTTTTTCATATTTTGTTAATTTACCTATAATCACATTGTCACAACTGCCTGATGAATGCCCATAATTGGCCGAAGCGAAAGGAGATGCAAGCTGCAATGAAAGATTTGTAGTGGTGTGTGTGTGTCTGTGCGGATACGCGAGTGACGGCGCGGGTCTGGGGGCGCAGCCCCCAGAACGATGCATTTTTGGCCGGCTGGCATAAAATCCTGGCTATAGTCTGTTTCAAAAAGATTTACAATCAGGTTTGGGTCTTAAAAAGTATGAAGATAAGGGAAATGTGGACAACAAAGCACATAGAATGGCTTGTTAGGACACGGCAAATTGTTCTGTGAAGGTTTCGGAACAATTGGACCAACCGTTAAGGAGTTAGAATTTCGGCCAGGTTTCCGGCCTTTTCCCATGGTTTACAATTTGCCCAGGAAGCCAGTATCGATTTTTTATCAAAACCCACGATTTATCCTTTCCTTTTTGGCCTTGTGGTTATGAATGCTGTCTGCTGACCATGAAGTTGTGAGTTCAAATCCCAACCTATCCTCAAGTCAAACTTTTTTTTCATTGTTTTGGTGATCAAGCTGGTACAAGACAAAGAAGATGGCTGCACCAAACGACTTGTTGTTGGAGCTCGCGCTTCCTGCCGAACTGACTGACACTTGACTGGCTCACGCCATGTGAACACACCCACAACACTGCAATGGTGTGAGTGAATTATAATGGAAGTCATCGCGCTGTAGCTTTTTGAGATTTATTTTAGTATTTCAAGATCGCCAATTTATTTGAATTTAGCAGTCAACGCCGTCTTCTTTCAGCGTTCACAAGCGTCTGCTTTTCTCAAAATGTCGTCGAAGTCACACGGATAGCTTTGCCAAGTCATGGCCAGTGGGAATATGTCCGTGTCGATGTCGTCACACGGTGAGTAAATTGCATCGCAGCTCAAAGAAACTATTTTGGTCACAAAACGAATTGGGACCCATGCAGCTCGTCAACATTTACAACACTTTCGTTTCGACATGTCCTCCGACTCCATTATCGATACGAGGAAGAACTCGTTTGTTGTAAACCAGACGTACATGACAGTATCAACGTGAGTGAGTTGTCATTTTTCCTGCTTTCGCGCGGAATATTTCTTCGAGTTCACGGTGAGTTTTTCCAGGCAGCGCTCGAGTGCTCATACGGTAAGACGCCAAACTCTGCGGGCGATCGCCAGGATTGTAAATCTTTTTGAAACGGACTGTAGACCTCTGCATTGCGATGTGTGTGTGTGTGTGTGTGTGTGTGTGTGTGTGTGTGTGTGTGTGTGTGTGTGTGTGTGTGTGTGTGTGTGTGTGTGTGTGTGTGTGTGTGTGTGTGCGAAGGTGCACGTATATTCGGCCGTTGTCTTGTCGACGCTGCTGTATGGCTGTGAGACCTGGGTAATTAAGGCCGTGGATGTTCGTCGGCTTGCAGCCTTTCATCACCGCTGTGTTCGTTTCCTGCTGGATATTCGCAGAGTAACACAATGGCAGGAGCACATCTCCAACACCACTCTCCTTGAACGAGCCAAGGTACAGCCGATCGAGGAGACACTGAAAACGCGTCGACTCCGCTGGTTAGGCCATGTTGCTCGAATGGATGACTCACGTATGCCAAAGTGTATCCTCTTCAGCGAACTGGACAAGACCCGGCCACGTCATGGGCCCCGGAAGCGGTGGCGGGACAATGTTGTGTCCGACATGAAGGACCGCCAGATAGCGGACTGGTACGACCTCGCCCAGGATCGCAGAGAATGGAGATCAGCATGCAGCACCATCCCTCCGACCGAGCCCGTCACCTTACTGACTTCGTTTGCACTTGTGGAAAGCGCTATCGCCGTCGCCAGGACTTGACTCGCCACGCCCGATTCTGCTCGTGACTTGAACACTGTTGGTCCCTTCGGGACCTGCTATCATCTCCGGATGGGCATATTGTATTGTATTGTAGTGTGTGTGTGTGTGTGTGTGTGTGTGTGTACTAGCACTGCAGGAACATACCGCATTCTTGACTGGTGACGTCACCATGTAGAATGTACAGGACTTGACGGAGCGAAGGCATCGGCATGCCCAGCACATGGTCTCCTGCAGTACAATCAACGTGCACATACGCCGCTCCACCGTGTAGAGAACATGCGATAGCGCTCCAGCTACACGCTGCCGGAGGGCACAGTAGAACACACACACATGCACACACACACACACACACACACACACACACACACACACACACACACACACACACACACACACACACACACACACACACACACACACATACGAACACATGCACACGCACATGCACACACACACACACACACACACACACACACACACACACACACACACACAATTCAAGGGTGAAGGTGTCACATTCACGACACACCTTCACAGACTGGAACAGGTAGCATCAAGAATTCGAACCAGACGGCATAATTGTTAAGCACTGCTATCATGTTCTAACCTAGATATTCCTCCATTGCAGACGAGCTTAACAGTCGAGTAAGGCCGCCTTACCTCAGCAAACCGTTGTTCGTAATTAGCAAATGGTTTTGCCACAGTGTCTTGCATGCTATCCATGGTCAGAACACCCACAGGCTGTCGAGTTTGCACGTGTAGAATGGGCACTGCCAGGAACGCACCCGTCACAGTCTCCTGTATGAGAGGAAGGAAAGCAGAGAGGTTGGATACAGCACACACGGTACATGCACATAATTATGCTTGGTACAGTCTACTCTCGACAAGTCACGCACTCAGTTTTGGTCACGCACTCAGTTTAGGTCACACATTTTTGTCTTCAAGATTGCGTGCGTGACTTATCGAGAGGAGACTGCACTTGTAGGTTTGAGCTACTCCAGCAGCAAATGCAGATGCGTTCATTGTCGTGTGAGTGATGCGTTCCTCAGGCTCACCGCTCTCTTTTCATTGAAGACGGTGATGGCGCCATGCTGTCTGATGTCAGCCACATGCACCGTCTTTCCGGTTTCAACTGCCTTGTAACTGGAATACACATGCACACACACATACACACACATACACATGCACATACACATTAAATTTTTGCAAACACACACACACACACCGGTACACACACATACACATGCACAAACACATTTGCAAATACACACATACACACATGCATACACACATGTGCACGCACGCACATACATGAACACACACCTATATAGTGCTAAAACATACAAGTACTGGACTTAATACATGTCATGTTGTTTGGTTAACAGCATGTTCCAAGGTGGAGGACGCACTGTGCATGAAAACTGTGCTCCTTACTACAACCTCCACGGTTAGCAGAGCACCGGTCTTTACGCAAGACCATTTGAACCGCATGGCGGTTAGCCCTGGTTCTGACCCTACTTATACAAGGGAGTTGTTCTTAAAAAGTCTTGTTTTTGTTTTGTACTGTCAGTTGCGTATCCCTTGCTCGTTCTTGGACGTCAGTCCTGTCTAAACCCTCTTGAGCCTTAGTCCTTTACTTTATTTGTCCAACTTCTGCCCACTGATGGCGTCCTTCCCTCAAAAAGGAATACACAACTGACAGTACAAAACAAAAACAAGAGGACAGCCTGGAACCTCTCTGTTTTAAACAAAACAACTCCCTAGTATAATGAGGGTCAGAACCAGGGCTAACACCCGTACGGTTCACATGGCCTTAAGTAAAGACCGGGGCTCTACCAACCGCGGAGATTGTTGTAAGGAGCACTGTTTTTAAGCACAGTGCACAGCGCGTCCTCCGCCTTGTGACATGCTGTAAACCAAACACCCACGTACATTCTTACATTCGTCAAATACTGAACAATAGAGATGACATACTATTCGATCCAAAGGCACAGCACACTTGGACCTGGATGATGGCATATGCTGCCATGCACCTATACTATGGATAGCCGTCAAATCCAAAGACACTGAACACCCGTGTATGCCAGTGCCCATGTCCGTACAGCCTCAAGAGGATAGACGATGACGCAGCATGGTTCACTGATCACTATAGAGTAGATACATGTACGCGAAGTCCAACCCCAGGCCGGGTACCTCTCCATCCCTGACTCGGCCAAGCAGCTCCTTACGTCTCGTAGCCTTGCAGCCCAGCATAGTCCACATCTTCACACAAGGCAGCTTGTCACGCTATGGTTCTAAAAAAAAAACGAGTGGTCGGATTCCACTAGCCAGTACATAAATACAGATTGCATGCAATTGGTATCCCTACCTTGGATTGTCTTCCAGCATTGGTATCGTTTCGCCAACCATGTACGTATCCTCGGGTGACGTGGCGACAAACTGCAGGCGCCTTTCACCTCCATCGGACGGCTTAACGATGAGGGCAACCGCACAGGAGACCTTCCGATCTTTGTCAAAACTCATCAGGTTCTAGAAGGAGGACGAAAAGAAACTCAGAATTCTGCTTGTAACATGTAACAGTTACGTCACATTGTCACCTAGTCTTCATCAATGTAGCACAACTATTAAGTAAGTATCTTCTATTACTGGGGAGGTAAAATTTGGTGAGGAGAGCAATGGTAAGAAAATTGCTTTATCACGGACACCTAGGATATACGCATCACAAACATGCTATCCGCAGTGTCCTGGTATGGCAGTGGGTATATGGATGGGTGTAGTTATGATGGGTTCAGTGGGTTTGAGTAGGACGAGTAGGAGTCGTTGCGGGGTATGAGTAAGTTGGGTATGGGATGATTACTCGCACCTTCCTCTACTTGTGGATACTGGCTATCAAAGGCAGTTGCTTGGAACCAGGTACTCGGCCATTGCTCACATGACTTGACAGCTGTTGTGTACGAGTAGCACTAAGCATGTAAACTGATGGGCATCACCGTACTCTTGCACTGTTAGCTCCTGAGCTTACACATCGTGTAGTGCTAACACACCGTGTAGTGCTGGGCTGTTCCTAATAGCTCCTTCATGGGACTCAAGTTCGAATGGGAACGTAGGAAGCACATCATCGGTCTACTTAATGTACTGCAGACCAAAGAGAGGTTTGGTGAATCCCCAAGAGAGGTTTGGTGAATCCCCAAGCTGAGATGTTTCCTTACCAGTTGGACTGTGTGGAAGACAGCTTCAAACGCTGGTCGCGGATTCAAACTGCACCATGAGCCAGTTGACAAGATGGACGCCAACCCCAGCCGGTTCTTTTCCGTCCGAGTTCGCTCTGCCTCTGAGAGCTGCAGCAGTACGACACATCAACACACTGTCACTAATGATCTTCAAAGTGTGCTGCAGAATGCCGGAATGGTAGCTAATCACTCCTATACTCGCTCTACCTACCGTATGTCTCAAACTCCCTCAGATAAGGACCAATTACACCCTGATGCTGCTTTTGCAAGAAGTTTAGAGTAGCAACACCAATCGGAGTGAACTGATTTTTCCATTTCCTACCAAGGCCTTTTAAGGCTTCTGAGAACAGAAGTTTTTACACTTCTGTTCTTAGAAGCAATTTGATGCTGATGATGCACCTGATGAGAATGCTAGCATTATACTTCCGGCACGGCCTGTATGTTGAGCCGATGTCCAGCGTATTTCACAAGACAAGTGAAGGTGGAAAGCATAGGGTCATAAGGTGTCAGAATCACTGGCCCGGGCCTACATCCTACCTCTGTGGCTTCATGAAGTGCTCGCTTCATGTCGGTGACATCCTCCTCATCCACGTCACGTGCTACGTATCTTATGAGATGCTGGAATTCTCTACGATTCAGCGTGATGTCATCGATGTCCTCACTAACATCAAGGAACTCTTTCACTGGGAACGATGGGAAAGAATACACACACATACACACACGTATGTGAACACACATGTGTGTTACTTCCCAGCATCCATAACGAGCACATCCAGCTTTTTGTCGTATTGTTTGCGGTCAAAGGAACATTATATCAAAGCAACATTATTTTTTTGTCACACAACCCCCATTTCCAGCTCAATGCACCACTGGTAACAAAATGGCAAATGCATGGTATTTAGCAACGGAATGTATACAACGGCGTACATTTTTAAGATTATCAGGTACAGCACATGACTGTTTCGAAGTAGAAATTCTGAATTGTACAGATAGCGGCAACCAGGGCAGCTAGTTTCTAGTTTCGACAGACACCGTGCATTGTCACGGCAACCGGCCTACCTCTCTCTACTACGTGGTCGGCCATCTGGTGTTTCCAACCGGCAAGCATCGTCAAGACCTGATTGCATGCCACAGCGCCGGTTTGGTCATAGTCAATCATATCGAAAAGCTCATCGATGCTACCCACTTCTTCACGGTACGTCTTGCTGTGCTGTGCCTGTGGCGGAATAGACAGGGCGAGGCAAAGCAAGCAGTCAACACATCGAGGAGTGCTCTAGATCTTACGATGGTTGCAGAAGTAAATTACTAGCGTCTTGGTTGTAACGGTAGAAGAATGTGACTTCTACTAGAGTCCTTGGCTGGCATACTGGCATGCCTGCAGCCCTGGACACTGACCAGGACCTGTCTGTCTGCATAACAGATAACATGCATTTTCAGCACAATGGGTGCCTTTTACACTAGAACTAGAACTTGGCACCAATTTAAGGGCGACATTAGGTCATCCAAAGGACAGCTCGAGACAAGATACAGCAGGTCAGTCTCTCACCAAGAGCTACCCTACGACGAAGCAAACAAAGGCAAGTACTAGTACACATATCTGCACGTGTATAACGCATACAACGCATGCTTCTAAGGATGAAAAACAGCAACATGACGAAGCAGACATGCAGTCTCTCTTCTCATCTGCTAAGCTCATACCAGGGCTCGTCGTTCACTTTCTTCAATTTCCGTTTCCCGGTAGCTTTGCTTCAGGAACTGGAGAAATTCGTTCAGGTAGCTAGCGCAAAATAGGAACAGCATACAGGGGGAAATCATTAAGTCACCATTTCCACCAGGTAATCATTAAGTCACCATTTCCACCAGGCAATCATTAAGTCACCATTTCCACCAGGCAATCATTAAGTCACCATTTCCACCAGGCAATCATCAAGTCACCATTTCCACCAGGCAATCATTAAGTCACCATTTCCACCAGGCAATCATTAAGTCACCATTTCCACCAGGCAATCATTAAGTCACTATTTCCACCAGGCAATCATTAAGTCACCATTTCCACCAGGCAATCATTAAGTCACCATTTCCACCAGGCAATCATTAAGTCACCATTTCCACCAGGCAATCATTAAGTCACCATTTCCACCAGGCAAGGCAAATTCTGCACAAGGAAGGGAATGTTAAACTTAGTATGGGAAAATTACAAGTCAACAACTGCACCTTGGTACTATTCAGGATGGCTATATAGAGGAGTGGGGGCTATGAGGACTTGAAGTCAGCAACTGCAATTCCATGTTCAGGATGGCTATACGGTGAGGAATGGGGGCTATGGCCCAGGAACTCAAAGCAAGCAACTGCAGTTCTGTGTTGAGGATGGCTATACTGTATAGAGGAGGGGGGCTTCTTGGCACACAGATAGACTCTTCGCTCTGACTCCCATTTTGAAAGACTCTTTGCTCTGACTCCCATTTTGAGACATCTTAAAAGACTCTTTGCTTGGACTCTCATTTTGTCAAATGCTAGACTGTTGATTGGGTTCACTCTTACCGGCTGTCAGCTGCTCCTAGGAAGTTTTTGATCATAACTGAAAACTGATCTCGACTGACACACACCTCATCTAGTCTCGTACGGCTTAGTTCGTTCACCAGAAGGGGAGGCACAGGCGTAGGAGTTGGGCGACTTCGAAGCTCTGCATGAACAGAAAACAGGATGCCACAGGCTCACGTGTGTGTGTATGCATGTGTATGTATGTATGTATGTATGTATGTATGTGTGTGTGTGTGTATGTGTGAGTGCGCAAACGTGTGTGTGTGTGTGTTCGTTCAGGAGCGCCGGAGGCCTCGCTGTCCACAAGTGTCGACCCGACGACTATTGCTCTACGTGCCCAGTGGCGGGCCCTTCTTCTTTGTCTGCGCCCAACTCGGTTGCGGCAGTACCAGTGCCGGCGAGGACTCAGCTAACACTACCCTGCTGCCAGGCTCATTGCAGCGCATGTGGCAGGTGTTGCTGATCAAAGAGGGGTTTCCAACTCCACAGCTGCGCAAAGTATACCAGAACTCTCGTTGGCCGCTAGCCTGCGGAGCGTGCTGCGTACCGTATTCAACCGACCTACCCCATGTCTGTCGGCCCCTCGTATGAGGGGACAATGACCGTCTTACCACAATGTTCAGGACAGGACAGGTGTGTTCGTACATGTGTGTGTGTATCTGTGTGTGTGCATGTGTCTGTGTGTATGTCATTACTATACCAACTCACTCTGTCACAGGTCATGGTTTGTTTGAACAAATTATTATACCCAGAGATGCTTCAAGTAAAGATTGAAATCCTCACCTGCAAGCTTTACTGCCACAACTCCATATCGCGCTGACATGGCTTTGCGCGATGCGGTTCTCATTCGAATGAGGGTATCCATACTTGATGGGACCTGGCGTCCTCTCTCGGCAAGCCTCGATAGAGGACGACCCTACAACATGAAATTACGAATTACAGTTATGAAACCCTGGGTGAAACGCCAATACGTTGAATTGCTGCCCCATGCCACATCATCATAGTGCAGTTTGCAGCACAAAACCTTCAGCACAAAACCTTCAGCACATAACCTTCAGCACATAACCTTACCTGCACCAACATGCTCTGCAGTGAGGTCACATCTGCTTTAGCAGCATTACTTGCTGTCATGCCTAGGATCAGAAACACCCAAACACACACACACACAGGTTGTAGTGGCAACCGGCAACATCTGGGAGTCTGCGCAAAGCAGCATACTCGTACAAGCCAGACCAGATTATTTGAAAACCCAAGTTGAAACTAAAGATCTTCTGATTTCGGCATAACTACATTTCGTCATAACTACATGTAGTTTTGTTCTACTCAATCTGTAGTTTTGTTCTTTTTTGTTATTTCCAGATTACAGCTTCAGATTTAAACACTAGTTGTGCCATATACATCGCTCTGGATGGTGCTTAAAAACATGGGAACATACCTTCCATACTATCACCTTCTGGTACACTGTCAAGTTGATGACTGGGTGGGACTGCAAGCTCGAGAATATCCACAACAGGAACTAACAAAAAGAACAGCGACGACGACAACAACAACAACAAATTTAAAGAAATATCAGCATCAACAACGCTATGCCTGCCGCATGACTGGTGGTGAATGCCACCAATAGTGTGCACGGCTGTTAAATGGTCATGTAAAGTAAAGTTTGCATGTCCACGTTACCTCCGGCTATACTGAATTGAGCTGAGAGACACTGACTGTATGGTCTCAAAGCAACAGTTATATCATGGCAACTTACATTGGCAAGGACATGTCAAGAGCCGCTTGTCCACATCACTGTCGGGCAGACTCGTGTAGAAGTTCTCCATGAGCACCAGCAGCTTGTGTCGGTTGAGCATCATGGCTTCGGCAGTGTCCAGCTCTGCAAACGCTTGCCTCATGAGTTGACTGAGAGAAGAGTTACCCAAGGGTGCAGGACAAGACAAGTCGCCGACAATGAGTGCACGTAATGCATATCAGAACATACTCGTGCCCAATACTTGTGTCTACCCAACAGAACTGTTCTGTCCGCTAGTCAGCACAGATAAAAAGCGTACCAGTGTCAAGTGCTAAGTGCAGAGCTCCTCACAAGCCAACCATGTTTCAAGATGCTTGGAACAAAATCTGTTGATTTAAGCACCTGCTTCAGTCCATAATTTGTCCAAAGTAGTCCCGGCTTTTGAAAGCCCGCTTTTAGCCAAATAAAGGCTTGAAACCCCAGTTTTAGTTAGAACATTTTAGACCTCTAGACTGAGCATTGTTTTGTGTGATCGTTAATTTTAGACATCCAGACTGAACATTTGTATAGAGGTTATGGGATCACATCATCGGTTGAAATGCACCGGAAAAGCCATGGCACAGATATATACTAGCTCACATGTCTCACTATCTGAGTTCAAAACATACCTTTTGTGTATGGATGCAAGTTCTAATCCGAGACGCAGACCTTCTTCTCTCAGCTTGCGTGCAAATTTGGCTACGAAATCCTTGCTGTTCGTGTTTAAGACGAGCATGATGAGCTTGCAGACACAGCAAGAGTGAGAAAAAAAGAAGGATCATCTTTGGTTCAGACTTCAGAACAGACATTCACGTGTAACGTGAAATCAAGAGTACATGAAAACCAGAGTGTGAAGCTCGGATGGGTTGCTGTCACGGCGGAATTCCGTGATTACATCATTTTAGTGATGTAGTGCGTACAAGCAGGATTCAAGCAGGTCTCTTTCTGCACAACTGCAGCTCAGTTGTACGCACTACGCCATTTCCCGCCTCAGATCTGCGCCAAATATGATGTAATCACGGAATTCCGCCGTGACAGACACCCATAGCAGAAAAGGCCAAGCTGCACACTCTGGTTATCATGTACTCTTGGTTAGATGCACCCAGCAACCACCAAACGTTGGCGACTACTGGTTTAATTTGATAACTCCATATGATGTCTCATCTCCTTCTTCGCCGCCTCCGTCTTACACTGCAATCGGCATAAATATCTCTCCACATTTTCTCCCTCGAGGCTTCATCAGGGAGTATAACTCCAAATGAAACAGAATACCACACGATACATGTACATTGCGGCACTAAATGCACCCTCGGTGACCATCATTTACACATACTTACCTTGTTGGCATTCACCTTCTACAGCCAAACTCACCTCAATAGCGCTTTCTCCACTGAAACTGTTGACTTCCTCATCTATCGGCAGGATGTCATAGCGCTGGGAGAACATGCTCTCACCTGCCAGAGAAAAGAATATCCACAGGAAGAATAACAAGAACGTGATCAGTGTACATACCGGACCTGATCGTGTGATCTCCAAACGAGGAAATAAGTGAATGTGTACAGACATGTATAGTGCAGCTTCTGGCCTACTTGGGTGCATGGTTGTGCGCCTAGGGATTACCGGGAGTCGCACTGTGATCAAACAGCTCCTGCATGGCTGGGTCATTGATGCAGTCCTCCATGATGGCCAGTATCTACACAAACACACAACCACACAATAACACAAGCCCAGAAAATTAACCGAACATACAGGAAAACTGACCAAACTACTATTTTTGTCGCATATTTAAACAAAAATAGTATCGATTTGCCATGATAAACTTTTCTTATTTATCCACACCCAAATGCATTTTGCTTGAAGCAGCCTACACTCTTCCTCTGCAGAATGTTTACGGTGGACTGCAAAGTTCTAGTACATTTAGTTGTTCTACACCATCTTTAACTTGAAAATTGAACAAATCCTACTCCTCCAATAATAGTTCCATCATACCCGTGTACCAATTTATACGGTAGTACAATAGTGTTCCCGCTCTCAATGCTCATGCCTATCACGTCGTGTACACAGTCACGAGGGTCAAGTCAACTCCCAGTCACTCCTTTGGCATCGCACTGGGTTGAATAGGAACCAGGCTTCACGAACTGTGACTAAGCCATTCAATACGTGCTGGCGATTTGTATTACGCACACACGCATACACACACACACACACACACACGCGCGCACACACACACACACACATACACACATACACACATACACACACATACACACACACACATTACACACATACACACACACACGCACATACACGCGCGCTAAAAGCACAATCAAACAGCCTTACACAGAGCTCGCAGCCCTTACACTGTCACTTGAGATTCTCACGGAGGATTTTCCACTCTCCAAATCTTTCCACGTCCAGCCTTCCACAAGCGCATCCGACAACACAAATCTTGTGAAGTCTGCAGCCTCCTTCTCCGTGTCAATACTTTCCTTCTCTGCACGGGCCTTGTCTTTGGCTGCACGCCTGGCCTGGAACATTGAGCAAACAGTTAAAACGACAACAAGCTCAGTAGACATACACCTTGCTGAAGTATTTTCACCGCAAGTAGATGTTCTGATAGTCATGGGACAAGGATCCGGCGTCCTGTGTTGATCAGATCGTATACCCTTGATGGCGTTAGGCGTATGCAAACCCTCCCCGCGTTCACTCTTTCAGGCAGGCTTGCATTCATTACAATGCACGGTCCACACTGACCTGGGCTAAAGCGTTGCGCATCAGGTCACTGCTCCTGTCTTCCAGTTCTATGCGAACAGACTTCATAGCACGGTCATACGATGAGACTTCAGCGAACGCGTATTTAGGATTGTGACGCATTAGGTTTTCGGCCAGCGCGTTGATGGGGCTGAAGGTTGCCTGTGGATTCTCGTTACGAAGAGCGTGCTGGCGTTCCGCCCTTTCCAACACCTTGCTCAGACAGATTGTTATCGTTGGGATGAGGTTCACAACAAGCCACATCTGCATGTTATGTGCGCGCTGTACACTGTCCTCGCTTGCCAGGTCCTCCTCATCAAGCAACAGCCTCAGCCATTGTTCGCAAACCGCCTTCAGCGACGTGGACTGAGTCACATCGACTGCCCGTCCAGCGGGCCGAGCTGGCTGCTGGGAGGCCTGAGAAGGCATGGCTGTGACTTGCTGATCTGTGAAAGTGAGATAAACATTCAAGAGCAACGCCACTATTATTAAATCTGTACAGGAACAGGAGACACAGCTGGTCAGATAATACAGAATGTGTATACAGTCAGACCTCGCTTATCCCGTCCTCTTTTATCTGAATCCCTCGCCATCCGGAAGAAAATTGCTGGTTACCGATTTACAGCATATGCCATGCATACATACAGTATTTGTGTTCGATTGCATATCGGAGCTTCGAGCTTAGATATAACAGTGTATACCAACCAGAAATCGGATTTTCCTTTGCTACCCGATTTCGGGTTGGTATACATGTACACTGCTATATCTCCGCTCTCCGCTCCACATACAATCCCACTTCACATCACAATGCATCATTGCTTGTGAAATGGGAAATTATCCGGTTCCCTCGCCTATCCGGGTATTTTCGTAGAAAACGGATGTGTGCGGTTAAACGAGGTCTGACTGTAGTAGGTATGCCCCAAGCTGCATACAGCAATGACGTATGCTGTAGGACTGAGTCACTGTGCGTACCATTGCTTACCCACTGGTGACTCTGTGGTGTCACTAGTATTAGTAGTCTTCACAGGTGGCAAGGACATAGGGATTTCACCAATCTTCTCAAACTGGACACTGCTTTGGCGTCTGATGAAACGATTCCGTTTGTCAGCTACGTTGCCTCTGTGATTTGTGGACACATGTACTGGACTCTCAGCAGTGCCTTTGCTTATGCTAGAGCTAACAGCTGCCGCCTCACGCTCTGGACTTTTTTCGACCGAGTTCAAAGTGTTCCCGTCACTTGTCGGAGTTCCAGGAGGACTGCACGCCACTTGGTCTGCACTGGCTGTCGGCTGACTAAAAGCGCTGCGTTCCGGGGAATACACGGCCTTGGCTGGACGCAAGCGAGCTGCATCAATTCTGTTCAACTGGCGCTGCCTGAGGCGCTCCTGGACACCGCTCTTTCGGGTTTTGCGTTGCCACTTCGCTGCGGCTGTCGTCACATTCAAGGACAAGTCCAGACCAACTCCTACTCTTTCTGCAGACCCGACATTGCTACTGTCGTTGGTTGTTGCCGAGTCACCATTTTCTTCTTGGCCGTTTGCCTGGGCATGCAGTTGCAGATCCTGTCCTTGCTCATCCTGCTGATTCACCGACTGGTCGGTGCTCGGAATCTGCTCAGGCATTTCCTCTGCAGCAGCCAATCGCCGCGTCAATGAGGCGGTAAATTTAGCGATAGAACACAGGAGTTACATTCAATGGCGGACCAGGTAGCAAGTAGTTAGTTCGCAAGAAAGGTGTGAGGCTTAGGTCTGACGATCTAATTCAACTCTTGTCGATCGTATCACCATCATGTCAACCATGGTCAACGCATCAACCCGTCTCTTCTTTTCGATTTTGTCTTTTCAAAACCAAGCACTTCGGCTTCGGTCAGGCCGCGCGTTGCCTTCACTCCTGCACATGCATGCACACAGTTGTCATGGACACTCGTCGAATATAGTGATGTCTGCTGATGCCGGACAAACTAAAACTAAACTAAAGTCAAGATTACTGATTAGTCATCTTCTGCTGCCGGCTAGCTGGGGTTCACCATGCCCATGGTTCATATGTACGAACTCTACTCGTCTCGACAGGAACTCAGATTAGATAATCCAATACCATGAATACTGTTTCCGAACACGGTGTCCTCCACCTTGTTTCATGCTGTCCAACCAACAACATGTGCGAAGGTCTACACTACAAATTAGTACAATCATGTTGTGCATGTTCAGTCGGTAAACCATGGTAAACGGTTTGACCATACATGGTCTAGCAAGGCAAGATAGGAGAACCCCTGCCCCTGGGCCTGGCCCTGGGTAGGAGAACCCCTGCCCCTGGGCCTGGCCCTGGGTACTGGCTACTGCTCAGGGTTGAGCTGAGGTGTTGTAACCGGGGGGGGGGGGGTAATTCATTACACTCCAGGCCAACATGGCAATAACTAATGTTATCTGATAGGCAAATGCAATGATGGACAAGTCAAGTGATCTATGATAGTATGAGGAGACTCTGAGTACCATCAGAATGATGGTCAGATGGCTATCCGCGCCCAGCAATGCGGAGTGTACCTAGTACTAGTAACTAGGCTCAGGTCTGGCCTATGTCACTGGCAAGTCGGATTTTACTTTCAGGAAAATTTTGCATAGCTGTGACAGTGGTCTGTGCACTTACGTTCACACACACGCACGCACGCACACACACACACACACACACACACACACACACACACACACACACACATATGCGTATGCACCCCCCCCCCACACACACACACACATCCAAGCACATACAATACGGAAGGCGACAGAGAGCAATGGATAACCAGGCCATCGCCGGGATCTACAAAACACCACACTGTGTTTCACCCGAACATCACCATCACAAGTACACACACGATGTTTCAAAGAGCTTTACAGCTTTAGGTTGAAAATACGGAACTTGAAGTACTTCTCCAAACTGACAAATCGTGTAGAATCATTGAACTCTACATGGATACTTCTACTCAAGATAGAGCATTGGAAATTATTCAATCAAAAATCAAGCAGCGACTGAATCAGTTCATAATAACAAAAGGGTTCTGTGAATCCGCCTACTCAAGTACGAAGAAAACAACACTGGGTATCAGGGAATGACTTGAAACAATCCAAAAATATCACTGACACGGCATGTGGATAGTAACAACAGGAGCCACTATACAGCATCATCATGACATTGTAGTGCAGTCCAGACCGGTCATGTGGAGTCAGTACAGCTGTGATAACATCCGGTCAAGAAAAAACGACACTCTACTCTGACACTGGACTAAACTTGTTCGGTTCCGGGAGAGCAATTCAGGCACAGGCCACGTCAGGTTGAACGATAAATATCCACTGCTGCTTCCTCTTGCAGTGGTGCAGATGATGATGCGACGCATTCAGGCACTGGTACATTGCTGAGGGGACCAGGGTACGGCAAGTGGGTTCTGTGAAAACAAGAAAACATGATTCAACACCTCGAGTTAAAGTACTTTCAAAGTACATACAACATATCATTGTTCAGTGCTGCTCAATGGAATCCGACCGGCCCTATATCTGCGGACACTGGGGGGCACGTTCACTGGGCGCAAATAGAAAAGTTGACTCATTCGATTGGATTTCATTGCGCAGCATTGTAGGCTGTAGGGTTAGATGCTCACAACACACAACACTGTAGTCCAGGCAATCTGCAAACACACAAGATACATGCCGATTCACAAGTACATTGCATACTGACTCACCTGAACGAACTATGCGGAGGAGCATGAGCGCGGCACAGGGTATCCCGTGGAATACTGTTGGCGTGCAGCTTGATACTATGCAGGGTGTCCGGACCGGGCATGTATCCTGCCACGGCGCCGAGCTCTGGCAGGGTTGCCTCCTCCGCTCTGATTGTCTGCGCTGACAGCGAGCTGTCCAGAGTGTTAGCAAGTGTGTCCACACACGGGTCACGCACAACCCCGAGAGCGGGTATACTCGATGCTACACACAAAGAATTCAACAAGCAGAGAAATAACGTTACAATGTAGGCTAGTGTATTGTAAAACGCCTTTTTCAGATCCTGACACGGCACACGAGTGTGCTTTGTATGGGGATACCAGGAATTGGCGCGGAGAGGGGGGGGGGGGGGACAAAGTGTGCACTGGGATTCAGCTGAATGGTGTGAAGACCACACAGGTTTGAAGACTCCATATGTAGCTCTATGTACTTTAGTCTATCGAATGGTCATCAAAACACGCTCTATCTTACTGCAAATAGTTCTGTCGCTACAATTCAGATGTCGAAGCTATTTGTTCTCCATAACCGCGGGCCCCTACTGATTCAGTGGACTTGGCTAAGCCGCGGGTCTTCATGATGCATGTCCAATATCAGTACAATAACTCATTTCTCAACTCACTGCAATATCTTAGACTGGCTTTCTTTGCGCCATCCTTGCGGAGTCCTTTCACACGATCAATTTGATTGGAAGGTCCAGTTTGCAACTCTGACTGGATTCCGACACGATGGGTTTTCGCTTGTCCACCACGAGACAAGTCATGGGACGGGAGCACTGCCGATTGCCATTTCTCAAAGCGAGATGCTTCGTCTTCATCCTGTTCCTGCCTCAGAGTATCTCCTGCGAGGTAAATTGTAGCCGGTGGTTCGGGAGCTCCGAAGTTTGTTGGTGGTTGGCGATATCGCTCCATGTCCTTTTCACGGCTATTCCATGAGAAAACCTCTCTGCAGGAGAGAGAGAGAGAGAGAGAGAGAGAGAGAGAGAGAGAGATAGAGAGAGAGAGAGAGAGAGAGAGAGAGAGAGAGAGAGAGAGAAAGAGAGACAGAGAGAGACAGAGAGAGAGACAGAGAGAGAGAGAGAGAGAGAGAGAGAGAGAGAGAGAGAGAGAGAGAGAGAGAGAGAGAGAGAGAGAGAGAGAGAGAGAGAGAGAGAGAGAGAGAGAGAGAGAGAGAGAGAGAGAGAGAGAGAGAGAGAGAGAGAGAGACAGACAGAGAGAGAGAGAGACAGAGAGAGAGAGACAGAGAGAGAGAGAGACAGAGACAGAGAAGCAAGGGAGAGGGGGTGGGGGAGAAAGATGAAGTTTAGTTGTAAATGACAGTGTACTATGACAAGTATACATGACCATGCTAGGTCATAGCTTTAACCACAACTGTGCCAATACCCATACCTATTCAGGGGCGTCGGAAGGTATTTTAGTGTGGTACGGTCAGCCAACTGAAGTACAATTTACTCGTGGGGGAGAGGTGGCTGAGCCGAAAATTTTGGAATTTTACATCCCAGATCAGTGTATTTTGTTGATTCACGGGGTATCTGGGGCAAAAGTGGTACGGTCAATACCGTAGTGAGTCACTGACCGTACCGTGTGCGACGCCCCTGCTATTGTGCTGTGCACCCGAGCCACGGATTTGCCATACAATACACAGACAGGTAGACAGGTATAGTGGGATGGTCTAAGAGAATGACGTCATGAGAAACAGGACCTACCTCTGGACTGGCGGCACAAACTTGTTTCCGTGTAGGATATGTTCAATCCATTGCTGCATAAACACCACCACACACCACAAGAAGGTGAACGCTACACCGGCCTCAAGAACATGCATAATCATTAATGTTTTTAGACCCTGTAGATGTTTATACGTGTGTGTATGTGTATGTATATATGTGTATGTGTGTGTGTGTGTGTGTGTGTGTGTGTGTGTGTGTGTGTGTGTGTGTGTGTGTGTGTGTGTGTGTGTGTGTGTGTGTGTGTGTGCGTGCATGCGTGCGTGTGTGTAGGCTGACCGGCATCTCGGAGGCGCACTGGTACCACCTTGCTCATTACCGGAGGGACTGGCGCGAGCTTAGCCGTTGGAAGCCAGCCCCAACCAAGAGTATTCATCTGTGTCTGCGCCCGTGACTTTCGCCGTCCGAATGACTTATCCTGACACAAGAATTACTGCCTCGCCTAATATCTATCATCGCCTTTGGCGATGGGCTTTCCAAAGGTCCAACGGTGTGTGTAGGCTGTGCGCAGTGTGAAAGTTGTGCAGATGCCGCTGAGTACTCATATCAACTTGTACGTGGGTTACTAGTACTTGCTGTGAGGTACAACTCACACAATGTACATGTACTATCTCAATAGACCTGCCTCGGAGGATGCACCCGGTGTGCTGACAGTGCTCACCACCACCGAGGCAGAACGTAATACACAGAACAACACCGGCAACTTGCAAGGATAGTTAGTCTACACTACTCTGAGTTTCATGCATTCGCAATCATCAGCCTGCAACACCTTCATTGCACCTTGATTGCGAATGATGATTGCAAAAGTAGGCAAGCGACTAGCTAGCCTTGCTTGCCCGCGCTGTTCTGTGTATCTCAATAGCCCTGATAATGTCGGTCTGAAACCATGCTGTTATCATAATACTTTCATGTATAGCACATGTTGATACAACTGCCATGTAGACACTGTTGTGAGTGTACCCTATTTCCAGCACTACTGGCCAAGGTATTATAGTAGTTGGTGAGCCCTAAGTAAATTTTGCCGGATTTGAGAAGGATTCACACAATAGACCGGTCCCAATTCCAGAACACACGGTACATAGGGAGAATTACCTCTGATAGTTCCTTGGTGCGATATGGGTCCACCTGCTTCACCGTGCGTAGCATCTCCTTGAGGGTTTTCTTTGGCAGCGTATGAAAACCACCGCCTGTCAGCCACTTTTGTTTCTTCTCAGGCCGTAGTGTAGGCGCCAGCTCTCCATACGGATAGTCTTTTGTCAGAAAGACGGCAGAACATGGCACGGTGCGCTCTTCATCCGAAGAGGATTCATCGTCCAAACTTTGCACTGCTCGTGCCTTCTTCTCCATACAAGTGACATCTCCCGTTTCATCGCTTGTGGCATTTCTTTTCTGCTGGCCGTTCATTTCCTTCACCTCTTTGCCACTCTCACTCCCCATGCCTTGACGATCAATGACTTTGTTGCCTGCATACCGCTCACGCTAGTAGTGAAAGAGAAAATACAGGCAGGTGTACGGACAAACGGAACAGACAGGCGGATAGACAAACAGGCAGACATGAGCACAAAGCTTGTGTAGCACCAGCACCGTCAGCACAAACACGAATGCAGCTGATTCGTTTGAAAGATTACAGACAAGTCAGATACACAGCAAGGAACGGTCAGTGTGACCAACAGTATCACAATTATCATCTCCCTACCCTGCCCCCTCCACCCCCCCCCCCCTACCCCGTCCCTTCCCCCAACCAGTGGTGTCGGAAGGTATTTTAGTGTGGTACGGTCAGCCATCTGAAGTACAATTTACTCGTGGAGGAGAGGTGGCTGAGCCGAAAATTTTGGAAATTTAGAGCCCAGATCAGTGCATTTTATTGATTCACGGGGTACGTGGGGCAAATAGTGGTATGGTCAATACCGTAGTGACCGTACCGTGTGCGACGCCCCTGCCAACACACACACGCACACACACACACACACACACACACACACACACACACACACCGTGCAATGCTGTTCAACAATATCAAATGCTGACGACGGGATCCTCAACATCAATGGCTGGCCCTCAACACCATGCACATACAAGCCTGCATGCGAAGAGTGTCGCTCTGCACACGAGTCAGTTACTGTATTCAACTGACCACTCCAGTCATGCTTGGGCGGGTGGATTTATACTTCATACAAAATCCCCTGTCCTCTCTCTCTCCCTTTTGTTTTACGCCTGCATATTCTGCCTCACACGAACAAAGCCAAATTCGGAATAGCCACAATACCTTGCTCTTTCTGAACGCAATTTTGCGGCTGGCATTGCGGTTGTGCCTCTGGCAGCTGTACGTGTGCACGTGCTGTCCATGAACGGAGGAATCCGTTGACCTGATGATTGGGCGATACGTGTAGCTGTTCCTCAACCCGGTAGCCTCCTGCAGTACAGTACAGATGCAATACACATGTCACAGTCTCCAAGAGAGAGAGAGAGAGAGAGAGAGAGAGAGAGAGAGAGAGAGAGAGAGAGAGAGAGAGAGAGAGAGAGAGAGAGAGAGAGAGAGAGAGAGAGAGAGAGAGAGAGAGAGAGAGAGAGAGAGAGAGAGAGAGAGAGAGAGAGAGAGAGAGAGAGAGAGAGAGAGAGAGAGAGAGAGAGAGAGAGAGAGAGAGAGAGAGAGAGAGAGAGAGAGAGAGAGAGAGAGGAGAGAGGAGAGAGAGAGAGAGGGAGAGAGAGAGAGAGTCAGTCTGACTTTTCCACATGTGTGGGTACTCCCCCAGCTACGAAATAACCAATGTGCATGTCCAGGCCAACTGGAATGGTTATAAAAGACTGAAAACCCCAATTAACTTTAGCAGGATTTACGTTCATAACCTTGCGCCAGGTCACCAGTTCCGCAGCAACAAAAAAACGTGGCCCGCAACAAGGTCAGAAAAAGAGCGGAATATTTAGATGGTGTAGCAAGCTGCTTGACACGCTAACAGAAGAAGGGTTAACAGGGTATGGTATAAATCGACACGAGATACCTTAGAGGAAATGTGAGCAAGCCGCCTGTGCACCTGACATCCTTACCATGTTCTTCCTGACAAAGCTGCGCACATGTTGCTTGCGCCGCTCGACCACTAGCTCATCATAGCTAATGTTGTGGTGATCAATGGGCGTCCACCGGTCATGATCAGGTGCAGGAGGAGGGTCTTTATACAAAGCAGCCAGCTCTCGTCTTTTTTCTTCTTCTAACTCAGCCCGGGCAATTGCTTCACGTCGCTCCGTTTCCTTTTCTTCAGCAAGTATCTGCTTAGTCTCATCCACTGCATAGAATACATAGAGAGTGGAATTATTACAACTTACTAGAGTGGAATTATTACAACTTACTAGAGTGGAATTATTACAACTTACTAGAGTGGAATTATTACAACTTACTACAGTGGAACTCACTTAGCACATATTCTGACAAGACGTACACTAGCTTGGTACGTACACTAGCTTGGTACGGACACTAGCTTGGTACGGACACTAGCTTGGTACGGACACTAGCTTGGTACGGACACTAGCTTGGTACGTACACTAGCTTGGTACGTACACTAGCTTGGTACGTACACTAGCTTGGTACGTACACTAGCTTGGTACGTACACTAGCTTGGTACGTACACTAGCTTGGTACGTACACTAGCTTGGTACGTACACTAGCTTGGTACGTACACTAGCTTGGTACGTACACTAGCTTGGTACGTACACTAGCTTGGTACGTACACTAGCTTGGTACGTACACTAGCTTGGTACGTACACTAGCTTGGTACGTACACTAGCTTGGTACGTACACTAGCTTGGTACGTACACTAGCTTGGTACGTACACTAGCTTGGTACGTACACTAGCTTGGTACGTACACTAGCTTGGTACGTACACTAGCTTGGTACGAACACTAGCTTGGTACGTACACTAGCTTGGTACGTACACTAGCTTGGTACGTACACTAGCTTGGTACGTACACTAGCTTGGTACGTACACTAGCTTGGTACGTACACTAGCTTGGTACGTACACTAGCTTGGTACGTACACTAGCTTGGTACGAACACTAGGTTGGTACGTACACTAGCTTGGTACGTACACTAGCTTGGTACGTACACTAGCTTGGTACGTACACTAGCTTGGTACGTACACTAGCTTGGTACGTACACTAGCTTGGTACGTACACTAGCTTGGTACGTACACTAGCTTGGTACGTACACTTGCAGCATGTGCACGACGGCTAGCAACGACCTATGTCCATCCATCAAGCCTGGAAGCCTACGTCGCCTGTCGCCTGATTCCCCTTGATAAGAAGCCAGGCGTGCGGCCCATCGGCATAGGTGAGGTCCTTCGCCGGATCATGGGGAAAGCCATCCTCTCCATCACGAATGACGAAATTCAACGTGCAGCCGGAAGTCTCCAACTATGTGCTGGCCAAGACGGAGGTGTGGAAGCAGCCATTCACGCCATGAATGACCTCCATCAGCTGGATGACACGGAAGCAATCCTACTGGCTGATGCAACTAATGCGTTCAATTGTCTGAACAGAGAAGTATGCATGCGGAACATCCAACACACCTGCCCGTCCTTAGCTCCGACAGTCATCAACACATACAGAGAGCCGGCCAATCTGTTCGTGAGCGGTGAGTGTATCAAGTCCAGCGAAGGTACCACCCAAGGCGACCCGGTCGCTATGGCGATGTACGCTCTCGGTGTTCTCCCCCTCATCGAAGAAGCAGCAACAGACGGTGCCACGCAGTCTTGGTTTGCGGATGATTCTGCCGCAGGAGGCAAGTTGCAAGCAGTACGAATCTGGTGGGATCGCCTCAACGAGAGTGGTCCATCATACGGCTATTTCCTCAACCCGACCAAGTCTGTCCTCCTTGTCAAGCCACAGTTTCTGGATGAGGCCACCAGCATATTTGCTGGAACTGGAATTGACATCCGCACAGATGGATGTCGGCATCTGGGAGCCGCGCTTGGCTCAGCAGAATTCTCCCGCTGCTTTATGGAGCGCAAGGTTCAATCCTGGGTAGAGGAGGTGATGTCGCTCAGCACTATTACTTCGTCACAGCCCCAAGCTGCATATGCAGCGTTTGTTCACGGCCTGCGAAGCAAATGGTCCTTCCTGTCTCGAGTCATGGCTGACCTACATTTGTACATGCAGCCGTTGGAGGATTCCATCAGAAACAAGTTCATCCCCGCTCTCTTAGGTGGCAGAACCGTCAACGATGATGAGCGACAGCTTCTGGCTCTGCCTTGTCGACATGGTGGTCTGGGGCTCATCACACCTGCCTCCCTCGGGGCCCAGTACGCCCACTCCAAGACCATCGTTGGCCCCCTGGTGCGGCGCATTCAGCAGCAGACTGCCACGCTTGGCGATGCCCTGCAGGAAGTGCGGAAGAACAAGCAGCTGTTGAGGGCGAAGGCAAAGACATCACTCCAAGCCGAGGCCGTCGCTCTGCATTCTGCCGCACCTCCAGAGGTTCAACGTACCATCGACCTTGCTTCGGAGCGGGGGGCATCCAGCTGGCTCACGTGCCGGCCCCTAAAGGCCCACGGCTTCACCCTCACGAAGGCTGAGTTCCGCGATGCTGTGCACCTCCGGTATGGCTGGCACCCAGTACGACTGCCAACATCATGTTCCTGTGGACAGCAGTTCACCGTCAGCCATGCCCTCTCCTGCCCGTTAGGCGGTTTCCCAACCCTCCGCCACAACGAAGTACGCGATGTGACAGCTCGCCTTGCGAAGCGTGTTGGCCACCAGGTGGCTATTGAGCCACATTTGCAGCCACTCACTGGAGAGCAGCTCCGGTACCGTACTGCTGTGGGCGACGACCAAGCCCGCCTTGACGTGGTGGCTAGTGGCATTTGGGGAGGGCGGTTCGAGCGCACCTACATTGATGTCCGGGTGTTTAACCCTTTTGCGTCCTCGAATCGCCTCAACTCACTTGCTGCTAGCTACACCCGTCACGAAAAAGCCAAGCGCCGTGCCTATGAGCAGAGAATCCGAGAAGTGGAACACTCCAGCTTTGTTCCCGCCGTGTTCTCCACTACGGGAGGCATGGGGAAATCTGCCACCTCTCTGTACAAGAGGATAGCGTCCCTCATCGCCGACAAGACCGGAGAGGCCTACAGTGCCGTGATGGCTTCGATCCGGTGTCAAATCAGCTTTGCCCTGGTCCGATCCAGTGTGATGTGCCTGAGGGGTGCTAGGCGGCTCTATGCACCGGTCTTTGCCGCGGACTCAGCTGCTCTTGTTGTTGCCGAGGCGGCTATCCCCTGTTGAGGTTGATGGCCGTGCTCATTTATACCATGTTCTCATAATTTCTGCTTTTCGTGTCATTCTTGCTTCTTGTGTTTGTTTGTTCTCCTCTAGTTCTCTTATGTTCGCGGAGAAGGCGGAGAGCCGGAACACAGAACCTCTTATTTTTTATTTTTTTTAATTACTTACTTTTTTTACCAGGCGTGGGCCATCCCCTGATCATAGGTGCCAAACATTTTTAGTATAATTACTCAATCAAAAAAAAAAAAAATCCTGATAGTGGTACCATGGTCTACGTCATCTTGCAGATTCAAACAAGCGAAAGTAAAAAATCCATGACAGTTCTTTGAAAAAAAAAAAAAAAGCTTGGTACGTACACTAGCTTGGTACGTACACTAGCTTGGTACGTACACTAGCTTGGTACGTACACTAGCTTGGTACGTACACTAGCTTGGTACGTACACTAGCTTGGTACGTACACTAGCTTGGTACGTACACTAGCTTGGTACGTACACTAGCTTGGTACGTACACTAGCTTGGTACGTACACTAGCTTGGTACGAACACTAGCTTGGTACGTACACTAGCTTGGTACGAACACTAGCTTGGTACGAACACTAGCTTGGTACGTACACTAGCTTGGTACGAACACTAGCTTGGTACGTACACTAGCTTGGTACGAACACTAGCTTGGTACGTACACTAGCTTGGTACGTACACTAGCTTGGTACGTACACTAGCTTGGTACGTACACTAGCTTGGTACGTACACTAGCTTGGTACGTACACTAGCTTGGTACGTACACTCCGCACAACCCACGCCGACATCCGTCAATTGTGGTATGCCGATGATTCAAGTGGTGCAGGCAAGCTACGGGCCCTTCGACGCTGGTGGGATGATGTGGACGAGACCGGGAAACCTTACGGTTACCATGTCAACGCCTCGAAGACTCTCCTCCTCGTCAAGCCTGACCTGCTCAACCTGGCCCACAGTGTCTTTGCAGGAACTGGCATTGAAGTGGTCACGGATGGAGCACGCTACCTGGGTGCCGCTATAGGGACACCGGATTTCATCGCTGGCTATACAGCTGGGAAAGTACAAGACTGGCAGCAGGAGCTTATGCGACTG
>NC_088644.1:23692365-23694865 GCF_964019385.1 Sycon ciliatum
AATGCCAAGGTCAAACAGCACTTGCACAAGCCTGGCATGCTGGACTCTATCAAATGCCTTCGATAGATCTACCATTACTACCCCGGTGTGTTTTCGTTCCGATTTGGCCAATTTCCAGCGGTTGGAGGCAAGGATAAGAGCATCTTCTGTTGAGTGATTTCTTCGGTATGCAAATTGACTTGAAGGTAACAAGGAGTGATCATCTAGGAAAGTTGTCAGCTGTTTCTTGACAAAGTGTTCCAGTATGCGAGAAACAATAGGCAGTAGCGAGACGGGCCGATAGTTACGAGCTGACAGTGGGTCGCCATTTTTATACAATGGGCTGATAAGAGAATGTTTGAAAGTTGATGGCACTATACCAGACGCAAGAGATAAGTTGACGATCTTCATCAGGTATGGGGAGAGGGTGTCCGAGCAACGTTTCAACACAATACCTGGGATTCCATCACTTCCTGTAGCTTTATGTGGATCCACACATTGCAAACGCTTAGCGACATCATACAACGACACAGGTTGGAAGGCTGTAAGGGCATCAGATTTCGTAGGGCCAACTGGCATCTGTAGGTGCGTAGGTCGACTGGGGTCATGAACAACATCTGCAAAGAAGTCGCCCAGCTGGTCAGCTGATACCTGGGGTACTCGGCGGGTCTTTTTTCGTCCGGTGACAGTGTTCATCACGGACCAAAGTTTCCTCTGATCAGACGTATAGCATTGATCCATAAAGTAAGCATTCTTCAACTGTCTATCTAGCTTTCTGGCCTTGGCACGTGCAGCTCGGTGCTCCTGCTGGAGTGCCTCGTTTGCTCTATCTTGCATTAGACGGCGGTGCAGTCTGTTTCGGTTCCGGACACACTCAACCAGCTCGCGAGTCAGCCAGGGACATGGACGCCGGTCTGCACGGCGGCGGGTGGTGATGGGTGCATGTTGGTCAAGGGTGGAGAGAATAGCATTGTTAAAGGAAGTTGTCATGGAGTCAACATCTTGATCATCAAAGCCGACAGACAGTATGCCATGTAAATCAGTTTGAAAGCAGCCCCAGTCAATCTGATGGAGACGACGACCCGTGACAGTTGATGTTCCCTTGCGAGCAGGTTTAGACGGAATCGGTAGATGAGCGAGTATGGCATAGTGATCACTTATATCGAGGTAAATTATTTCACATGTTCCACTTATAGCTGTTGTTGAGAGGAAAAGGTCGAGAATGGTCTGGGAATGTGCTGTCACTCGTGTTGCAGAGGATACGTAATTCTTCAGATCAAATCTCGTCAGAATATGCTGAAGAGGGTGGGCAGCATTACCAGGCATGCTGAAATCCACGTTAAAGTCACCAACGAGTACTGTGGAATGTTGCCGTCCTTGACAAGCTTGCTCAATGTTATTCTCAAAACCATCCCAGTACGATACAGGTTTGTTTGGTGGGCGATATGTACACCCGAGAACAGTGGTTCGCCCATTACTTGTAATTTCGATCCACATCATCTCTAGCTCTGGACACTCCAGGTCCGTGCGCCTTCTGGCATGGACAGAATCATGACAGTACACAGCGACGCCTCCTCCATGTTGACGATAACGGTCCTTTCGGAACAGCTTGTAATTCGGAATCGAAATCTCGCCGTCGCTAATGCATGGCTTCAGCCAAGTTTCAGCCAGGCCGAGGACATGGATTCCACGCACAGCAAGGTACTGTTGCACTTCGCCGACTTTTCTCTGTAGACTACATATATTGAGAAAGGATACGGCAAGCATAGCCTGGCTCATGACTTGTGGTGAACGATTTCCCGCCGCTATCATTGGGAACTGAGTTCAGTGTCTGTGGACGCATCGTCAGTCGTCGTCCTGCCCTTGTCCTTGCTGACAGGAGTTTGGGAGGCCTTGGATTCGGGAGCATTGAACACCCAGCGACGACAGTATGCTCGACCCCGCCAGAAACCCTTAGAAAGCAGCACCGCAGCTGTGGGTGCGCTCACAGTGAGCCGAGCGAATGCGGTCGACTTCTCAGGTTTCGCACTTTGTATTTGACACTTGTAGACGACAATAACAGCTGGGTTGTTGGCATTCCGTGTCACGTAGCCACGGAGTCGTTCTTCTGTCACTGTTGGTGACAGCCCTCCAACATACAGAACGACTTTCCTGCGAGGAGCACATACATCCTGCCACGGCTCCTCCGGAACAGGTGTTGTCGATGGGGATGTAGCTGCCGCTCTGGCAGCCTGGACCAGGTCTTCAATCTGCCGTGGCTCAGGTGGCCTTGGGTTTGCTGGGATTTCTGCAGCCGGCTGCTGCAGCAGTAATTTGCAGGGCTGTTTAGTCATGTCCGCAGAGTTCTGAGTGACCACTGAGGCAAATGTTGGTGCATCCTGGACAGATTGCTGCTGCTCAGTGGCAGAAACTGGCTGACGACTGGACTGAGTCGCAGCATCACTGGGTGTAGGACTGACCACCGAGGCAAATGTTGGCGCATCCAGGACAGATTGCTGCTGCTCAGTGACAGAAACTGGCA
>NC_088644.1:23699865-23702365 GCF_964019385.1 Sycon ciliatum
ATAATCAACATGGTGTCGCTATAAGCCAGCGCATACATGTATGCATGCATCGTGATCAAATTCTTGAATTTGCCGTAATACAGAAGTGACAGAATGGAGGTGGTTTGTGTGTGTGTGTGTGTGTGTGTGTGTGTGTGTGTGTGTGTGCGCGTGTGTGTGTGTGTGTGTGTGTGTGTGTGTGTGTGTGTGTGTGTGTGTGTGTGTGTGTGTGTGTGTGTGTGTGTGTGTGTGTGTGTGTGTGTGTGTGTGTGTGTGTGTGTGTGTGTGTGTGTGTGTGTGTGTGTGTGTGTGTGTGTGTGTGTGTGTGTGTGTGTGTGTGTGTGTGCGTGTGTGTGTATGTATGTGTGTGTGTGTGTGTGTGTGTGTGTTCATGCATTACTGAATGCTTACAGTACTTTCAATGAGCAACATGATGACATACCGATGACATAATGATGACGTAATGGAGGTCCTCACTGGATGCCTATGAGCAAAGTCTACAATGCTACGATGCTAGTGTAATGTCACTGTTGTGGCATACACTGACAATCTAGTGTATCTGACTTACAGTCTAGTGTATCTGACTTACTCTGCAACATGCTCTGTGGGACAAAGTGCTGGTTCGGATGACGCTTATCATCAAATTCTCGCCAACCGCCGTGCTGCTGACCGGCTCGAACCACACTGTCCTTGCGATCGCGATCGTGCAGCTCAAACGCCATCGGCGGGCCCAGCATAAACTCGTGCAGCAGCTCTAGAGGAATGTAACGGAGCATGACAATGCTGCCCGACTCAAAGCTGATCGTCGGGGCGTGGGGCATTTTCGATGTGCGCAGATGACTGTAGCAGGGCACTCGAAAGTGGACACAGACGTCGTTGCACCTGCGGCAGAACACGCAGAACAAAAGCAACGCGAACGGACATTGTCATAGTGTGAAGACTAACTCTCTGCTTTTCAACACACAGTCCTCTCACAGTCCTCTCACAGTCCTCTCACAGTCCTCTCACAGTCCTCTCACAGTCCTCTCACAGTCCTCTCACAGTCCTCTCACAGTCCTCTCACAGAAACAATTTAAAGGGGAAGTTAAGGCAAAAATCAAAATTTCACCAGTTGTTGTCTTCGGGGTGCTGAGTCGAATGGTCGTGGTTCGAGGAAGCTGAGACGCTCCCTTCCTACTTGAATCCCAATCGAACTCGCGCACTTCCACCGAAACTGGCTGACTGCGCAGTACAAGATGGGGATTTGTATGCAACATGTCACTAAAGGCGCCATTTCGTTCTTATAAAAGCATGGATGACCGCGATTGGCCCATATGTTGTAGTCTTTCGGACGCTGAGTCGATTGGTTTTGGTCCGAAAAGGCTGCGATGCAGCGTTCCTCCTTTATTCCCAATCAAACATGGTTGAACAAGCGGTCCCGTGCTCCTGCGTACACCAGTCACCTGGTCACCGTGCCTGCAGGGTACAACTTACTAGCCTGTTTGACCTTTTTTGGGTGCAGTCCTGTCACTCGAGTTGAACTCGAGTTGAACCTTGGTGTGAAAGTTGTCGCCTGCTGGCGTGGAGACCAGGTGATTTGGGCACCCAGGAGCACGTGACCGCCATGTTCGATTGGGAATAAAGAAGGAACGCTGCATCGCAGCCTTTTCGGACCAAAACCAGTCGACTCAGCGTCCAAAAGACTACAACATATGGGCCAGTCGCGGTCATCCATGCTTTTATAAGAACGAAATGGCGCTTTTAGTGACATTTTGCATACAAATCCCCATCTAGTAGGGCGCAGTCACCCAGTTTCGGTGGAAGTGCGCGAGTTCGATTGGGATTCAAGTAGGAAGGGAGCGTCTCAGCTTCCTTGGACCACGACCATTCGACTCAGCACCCCGAAGACTACAACTGGTGAAATTTTGATTTTTGCCTTAACTTCCCCTCAATGTACTAGTAGACAATGCAGGCGCGTGTACATGAACATGACAAATTAAGGTCAGCGTGGGACTCGGTTGAATTCAGCGTGCAAGTACTATAGTATAGTTGACAGAAACTGCGTCATACGGGGATAGTTTTACGGGTTTAGGTCTAGAAGTTGGTGGCGCACACGCACAAATACTGACACACACACAAATACTGACACACACACAAACACACTCACACACACATACTCACACACACACACACACACACACACACACACACACACACACACACACACACACACACACACACACAAACACACACACACACACACACACAAACACACACACACACACGTGCCCACGCGCCGATAAGCATGTCCAGAGTGACGTACGTGGACGACAGCCGTTGGTAGCTGAGCGGTGTGCTTGGCAGATACTTCACCTGGTGGACGATGATCCTCATCGGCAAGAGAGCATCCTTCACCTTGTCCGTCAGTAGTGTGCCACTATTCAATGCCATGTGCACACCCACACTCTTCAGGCCGGCAATCTTGTTGTGTATGCAAGCACCGGGGGCAACACCGCGATCACCGTACCTCATTGGATAGACC